>NC_086444.1:723265645-723565645 GCF_028390025.1 Pseudophryne corroboree
AGCTCAACCCATAAAGACTCTACATTATCTCCAGTCCACTCGTAACTGACCTCCTTTAAATATGGTTTTAAGAATGGTTTAACATAGAGACAAACACCCCCTCCCTTTTTATTAATCCTATCTCTCCTGAAGAGAATGTATCCCTCGATGTTTGCCGTCCAGTCGTGAGAATCATCCCACCATGTCTCATTAATGCCTATTATGTCATAATGGTCATTATGTGCAATTGCCTCTAATTCATTTTATTTGTTAGGCTTCTTGCATTTGCAATCATACACTTAAGTTTATTAATTCCCTGATCCGCAAGTTCTGTTGTACATGACATTTCCTTAGGAACCAAGGTATCCCTTAAATTACCATTGCTGACTCTTTCACTCCATCCCCCCTCTCCACGTCCATTATACTTTATACATCCCACTATTCTTTGCTCTCTAGTTGTCCCACTAATTCTTTCTAATCCCTCCCCAGGTACCTAGTTTAAAATCTCCTCCAACCTTCTAACCATCCTTCCCCCCAGCACCACTGCCCCATCCTCATTCAAGTGCAATCCATCGCATCCAAAAAGATGGCGCCTGACTGAGAAGTCTGCCCAGTGTTCTAAGAACACAAACCCCTCCTTCCTACACCAATCTCTAAGCCACACATTTATCTCCCTAATCTCCCTCTGCCTTCCTGTACTAGCGCGTGGCACAGGTAATATTTCAGAGATTATTACCTTAGATGTCCTTGCATTTACTGCTTGTCTTACCATGTCTTAACCCATTGCTGTCCTGGGTGACCATTTTGATACAACAACAGGCAGTGTTGGCATTGGTGGATTCCAGCAGTGAAGTCACTTTGATTTCCAGCACTGTAGTTCTAGAAGGGCTAAAAGACCTGCTACCGGGTGTGGTATGTTAGACAGAATAGACTTAGGTCGACAGTACAGTGTCTAGGTCAGCCACTATTGGTCGACAGTAAGTAGGTCGACATGGTTTCTAGGGTGACAGGAACTCTAGGTCGACATGTACTAGGTCGGCATGAAAAAAGGTCGACATGAGTTTTAAAAAAAAATTGGTGTAGTTTTCTTCATAGAGTGACGGGGAACCCCAATTAGTGCACCGTATAACTTTGCATGGGTCGCTTCACTCACCATGCTTCGGGCATGGTAGCTTGCTCCGCTACCACTGCACTCAGCACAGGTTACCATTCTCAATTGTAGTCCAAGTGGATCATAAAGTACGAAAGTGTTCAAAAAATTAAAATATTTTTTTGAAAAACTCATGTCGACCTTTTGTCATGTTGACCTAGTACATGTCTTGTCGACCTAGATACCAGATCCCCCTGCTACCACCAGTAAAATTTCTATGCATTCATGGGAATATGACCTTGTCTTCCCATTACCATGAGGTGACAAATGGTGGAAGTGGTAGCGGAAATAGCACCAAGGTTGCCATACCCCCTTACACTGGGACTTGACCTTTCCCTGATCCAGGAAATTATACTCTACCGGTTAGGTCCAGACATGCTGGCAACTGAATCACCGGCTGGACGTCCGACAGTATCCTGTTACTCAAACACCAGAGTAATTAAAAGGCAGGAATATTTGGAGTTGCTGGGTTTTGGCTGCTACTAGACCAGTGTCTAGGGGGACCAGAGAGAAATTTTGCCAGCTGGAGGAGAAAATTGGTGTCCTGTGTCCAGGACTGTATCACACTAATGTTGGGTTCACACTAGATGATGTCATGCAATCTGGCAGATCAGACCAACATATCGGGCACATCGCCTAGTGTGTACCCACTAAACGATGAGCAAGCACGCATTGTCAGTGACATCCTGCATCAGCCCTGCATTCAGGGCCAACAGATGACATCGCTAGTGAGGGCCATGCTGCCGATTGCAGCATGGCTGTCACTGTTAACATTGGCAAATATGTATGCATTTGCCAATGTTGCCCCCTCCCACAGCTCCCAGCTTAAGACTTTGTGCAAGAGAAATTAAATGATTGTGCATTGGAGAATGCCTGCAGATATATGAAAATGAATGGAGTGTGGAAGGCAGAGAGACTGGCCAGGGGAGAACCATACTTTCTAGTAGAAAGGGACCTGCTATATAGGGTAGTGGTAGTATAGGAGAAAATAGTTAATCATCCCTTGGTGACACAGGTACATGTCACTTTAGTATTGGCAGTCACCCATACACGCCTTATAAGGGGTCATTTGGGAGAGGAGAAAACTCTAAATTGGGTGCTCCAAAGGTTTTATAGGCCAGGAGTCTGCAAGGCAGTCAAGAGATACTACCAAGCCTGTGCAGTCTGTCAGTGGACTGCCCCTAAACCAGATTACCGAGCTCCCCTGGTACCCCTTTCTATAATCCTAGTGCCGTTTGAGCAGATTGCCATGGACCTAGTTGGACCCTTAGAGAAATTGGCCAGAGGACATCAATATGTTCTGGTAGTTCTTGACTATGCAACATAATATCCTGAGGCAATATCACTTCAAAATATTAAGTCAAGTACAATAGCAAAAGAACTACTACTTTTGTACACTCGTCTAGGAATTCCAAAGGAAATTCTATTGGATCAGGGCACTTCCATCAAATTGCTAAGGGTTCAGAGGCTACATTCCTTAGTCTATCACCCTCAAACTAATGGGTTGGTCGAGTGGTTCAATAGGACCCTTAAGCATGATTTGGCAAGCCGTAGCTCAAGAGAAAAAAGAATGTTGCCTTACCTCATGTTTCGAGTAAGGAATATCTCAACAGGGTTCAGTCCCTTTGAGCTTCTATTTGGGAGACAACCCCTGAAGAATCTTATTTGTCCTCAACGTAGGGTGGGAACAGCAGGCACCTTTAATCCAGGTGACATGTCCTGGGGCCCACTCAAGAGTAAATTCTATGCACATTGACTAGGCCATTATGAAGTTATGGTGTCCGTAGTACCTGTGAATTATTGAGTATGGAAGCTGGGTTGATGGTGAATAGAGCAAGTCTATCACATTAACCTGTTAAAGCCATAGGTGGAGGAAACTCAAGCTCTTAGATTGGGAGTGGTGAGAACTGAGGACTACGTAGTTCCCATAGATTCCTCCCTGACACCAGCTCAAAGACAACAAGCATTGGAAATAGTAGCTTGAAATAATGTTTTTTTTTTTTTTTTTTTTTTTGGCTTCCAGGGCATGCAAAGTTAATTGAGCATGTTATTTATACTCCACTAGGAGTTGCAGTTAAGCAACGTTCGTATAAAACGCTGTAGGAATTTCATACTGGAACATAGAAACATAGAATTTGACGGCAGATAAGAACCACTTGGCTCATCTAGTCTGCCCCTTTTTTTATCCTTTAGGCAATCTCAACCCTTTTTGAACCTTGATTCTTTGTAAGGATATTCATATGCCTATCACAAACATGTTTAAATTGCTCTACAGTCTTAGCCTCTACCACCTCTGATGGGAGGCTATTCCACTTATCCACTACCCTTTCTGTGCAGTTATTTTTCCTTAAATTTCCCCTGAACCCCCCCCCCTCCAGTCTCAGTGTATGTCCTCGAGTTCTAATACTTCTCTTCCTTTGAAGAATGTTTCCCTTCTGAACTTTGTTAAGACCCTTGATATATTTGAAAGTTTCTATCATGTCCCCCCTTTCCCTTCTCTCCTCCAAACTATACATGTGACTCTCCATAATAATGCCAATGCAATGTCCCAGAAGTTTGCCCTTTCCAGGGCTGCTGGTTTGACAAAGTTGACAAAGGTAAGAGGGGGAAAGTTATTAATAGGGGAAATCTTTTCCAAGTAAAGAGTCCATTTGCCAAGTATTGTACAGCTAAGGGGAAGGGTATTTAGCAAAGAAAGTACTTTGCCTCGTTCTGATGTTGAGAACAGTATTTTCACACCCTAGGACAGATAGGATTAAGAATCCTGTTATTTCCTAAAGGAAATTTTTTGCACGCAACAGTGTGTGATTGCTCTGGAGTGTGCAAAAGAATAAAAGATCATGGGATCCAGTGGGACTTCAAACGCTGACTAGTAGCTGGACAACAACTATGGCTGGTGGAGCATAACTAGTGTCAGGAAGCCATCTCACATACACAAATGTGCTGTTAAAACATTTGTGATAAGTAAAGAAGCCATCTGACTGAGCCAACCGATGTAAAGAATCATTAATTTCTAAGCAGGTTCTTATTATATTTATATTGTATCAATTTGACAAAAAGTCTAAAATGGTAACCTGGCAATTTAAAAAAAGAATCTTTATATACTGTATGAACCAAGTGTCCTATTAAAATGTACAGTCCAGCACAATATGTACAATATAAGACACAGACTTATCAAGCTGATATAGAAAAGACTGAAGAGATGATGAAAGAGCTAACTAATCTCTTGATGATAATTATAGATGGCTGAAAGGCAGAGCAGTCTGTAGTTTATAGGTGCCTGAAAAGTTTTGCTGGTTGTGAGTTATGTAATAGTGCTGCTCTTATTAATAGGATAACCACAATTTTGTAGCCAGCTAATGAAGGTACAGCTCCAACTCAATGTCCATTTCAGATGTAACACAGCTTAGTCTCCGAAGGACATGTTGGGTAATGCAACCCAACCCCAACCTTATCGCAGCCCGCTAAGCCCTGCCCCCTCACAGAAAGAGGCATGACCTGGAAACATTGTGGCCCACCTGAGCAGGACCGAAACTAGGATTTTCGGCACCCGGGGCAAGGCAGCAATTTGGTGGCTTCCCCCCAACACACACAAATAAATAAAATAAAATAAAATAAAGTAAAAATACATACATACATAAACAAAATAAAATGTAATTAAACAGAAAAAAGAAAGAAAAAAAAGGAATAAGAAATTTCAATACAAGGAGCATCATTGTGACAGAGCCCATAATTGTGATGCCACACATTACGGTGATGATGGTTTGTAGCCACATTACATAATGCTTCTACAGCCATATTACCCACTTGCAGCCACATCATGCCCCCTGCCCGCTAGCCACATTATGCAAACCCTAGTCACCTCATTCCCATCCCCAGGACCATCATGTTCTCTCCAGCTACAGTAGAAGTGTTCCACAGTAGAAGTATACCATGTTAGTATGGTATGCAAACTTATCTCCTGTTATACACTCGCCAAGGCTTCCTGTAGTATGCCTGTGTTCTCCATTGTCTGCTGGTCTGAACAGCTCCCCAAAAGGTCCCGCAGTCCTCATTCCTACATCTGGGTGTCGACTGCTTAGAAGAGCGTCTTCCTCTACTTGGTGCTCTACTTCCCAGCGTAGCTGTATACATGAGGCCACCCCTGCAGGCCTCAAAGTGATGAAGCAGGAGGAGGAGCAAGGCCTGCCGACCTGCACATGCTGAAGGGCGGAGGCATATTTTTGCAAGTAAGCTGCGGCTGTGCTGTTGCAGAACTGATCTACTACGCTGTGATCAGATTGGCAGTAATTTGGCTGAAACTTTCCAGCTGCGCATGGTGATCTGTGTAGAGGGAAGGGGGGACGTAGTGTGAGCAGAGCGGGAGCTGACGGGTATAGTGCTTGATGCTGCTGCCACTGAGAGAGAGTGAAGCAGGGTACACTTGGTCATATTAGCTGTTTAGCTGCCGCTGCACTCTCTCCCTTCCGCACAAGGTGGGCTGTGAGGGGGGAGCATTACCTTTTCAAGGCTGCAGTGGAGGCGGGCAGAGGGAAGCTCTCCCTTCCGCACAAGGCGGGCTGTGAGGGAGGAGCATTACCTTGCAAGGCGGCTGGTGGACGCAGCTACCAGTGCTCATTGCCAGTGTGACAGGAAGTGTTCTCAGCACCCCCTCAAATCTGGCGCCTGGGGCACGTGACCCCTTAGTCATCCCCCCGCCCCTAGTTGCGGTCATGACCTGAGGGCACATGAACATGTACTTTCCTATATAAAATGCTCACTCGGGGGCAGATTTATTAAGCATGGTGAAGTGATAAAGTCTAAGGTGATAATGCACTAGCCAGTCAGCTCCTAACTGTCATTTTTCAAACCATACCTGTAACATAGAAATTAGGAGCTGATTGGCTGGTGCAGGCTTAATAAATCTGCCCCTCAATCACTAAAGGTTAAACACAGTTCTTACCTCTTGATGTTTATTTACATATTCATCCAACACCACAAAATCTGTTTTTTTACATATGGGTGTAGAGATGGTAATGTACCCTAATCTGCGCAGTTCCTCTCATTAGAATGAGCAAAACGTAATATCCACGTAGCATCTTCACATGCTAAACCAATGCTCTTACTCTTTATGTGGCTGAAATATTGCAAAAATAAGCTCATGAGTTCACCATTGTAATGAGTTTACCTGCCCGTTCTTCTTTCTCGAAATGTGGGAGGAGGGGGAGGACTATGGGGAGGGAAGGGGAATGGCATTGATAATTATGTCATTATGGCCACACACCCATGACATAATGATAGTTTTCGTGGCATTCATCGTGGGACTAGGTGGTTTGGGATTCAGGTCAGGACCTCTAAGGAGAAGCCAGCTGTTGTAGGAACTTACACTGGCTGGTCAAATTTGGAACTTGTAAAGTGGTATGCAAATCACCCCAGGACTCTGGAGAGCTACAAAAGTATGTATTTACTAGCTGCAGTCATGCTGAACAACAACAGCAGTGGCACTTCCCGAATGACAAGTGGATGACAGTAATGTAACTACCACCATCCACATTAACAGCATACATCTAGAGAACTGTAAGATAAAGTTCTTCAGAGGAGATGAAGCTAGATTAATTAGAAGCTGACTACTGCTCACAAGAGCAGTCACAGTATGGGTTGCCTGAGGAAGAAAGAAGCAGCAAATTACTGCACAGGTGATGATGCCGCAGCCTGCCTGCGATTTGCAAGGGCAGCATACGGCTACATAGGAATCAGCAGCTGGTAGATATGCAGTAAGTGCGCTGGCTGCTGGAAATCACAAAGAGGTGGCATACTCCGTCTAGAGGCTGAACACATGGTAAATTAGTAAATACTGGGGCTGATACTATATGTAAATTGAGCCAGAACAACGCAGTAAACTCATATTCACAGTGAGTGAACTGGAGCAACACTGAAGAACTTTGAATCACAGTAAGCTGGAACAGCAATGGAGAACTCAGAATTACAGTGAGCTGGAATGAACAACAGTGGAGGAATCGGAATGGGATGCAGTTAAGATGCCGGACGCCGGAATCCACACACCCATCAGAGTGTCGACAACGCAATCCCGACAGGGTCAGCAGACTGAGGATGGAATCCCGTCAGCCAGCACCCCGTCCGTAAGTATAGCGGGTGGGTTAGGGCCGAGGAGGAGATGGTAGGTTTAAGCAACACCCGGGGGTTATGGTTAGTCTGCGGGGGGGTGGGGGGGGGTGATGATTAGGGTTAGGCACAAAGTGGGGAAGTTAGGGTTAGGCCGTGGGAAGGGAGGGCTAGGGGGTAGGGCAGAAAGGGTACCATGTTTACATCGCCCTGTCGGGATTTCAAACCTTTTCTCGTATTCTCGTAGTCCGTAGAAGATACTGCAGTACATTTAGTACCATGGGGTATAGACGGGTCCACTAGGAGCCATGAGCACTTTAAGAATTTGATAGTGTGGGCTGGCTCCTCCCTCTATGCCCCTCCTACCAGGCTCAGTCTAGGAAACTGTGACCGAGGAGACGGACATACTTTGAGGGAAGGATAGATAAGGATAGCGGTGAGATTCCAAACCAGCACACACAACAAGAGGAAATCCAAGCTAAACGAACCTGAAACAGGATCAGCATCTGAACCAACATTACTTAACCAAGTAACAGTGCAGGAAGAACGAAGCACTGGGCGGGCACCCAGTATCCTCTACGGGCTACGAGAAAAGGATTTACCAGTAGGTAATTAAAATCCTATTTTCTCTTACGTCCTAGAGAATACTGGGGTCCATTTAGTACCATGGGGATGTACCAAAGCTCCCAAACCGGGTGGGAGAGTGCTGACCAAACTGAAGGTCCTCAGAGGCCAAAGTATCGAACTTGTAGAACTTAGCAAACGTGTTCGAACCTGACCAAGTAGCTGCTCGGGAGAGCAGCAAAACCGAGAAACCACGGGCAGCCTCACAGGAAGAACCCACCGACTTAGTAGAGTGGACCTGTACAGATTTTGGACACGGCAAATTTGCCATGGAAGAAGCATGCTGGATAGTAAGTCTGATCCAGCGTGCAATTGTCTGCTTTGAAGCAGGACGCCCAATCCCATGGGGATCATAATGAACAAACAGCAAGTCCATCTTTCTGTTACGAGCTGCTCAGTTTACATACACCTTCAAAGCACTCACAACATCCAAAGACTTTGAAGTAGCAGAGGTGTCAGTGACAAACAGAACCACAATAGGTTGGTTGATGTGAAATGCAGACACCACTTTAGGAAGAAATGGCTGACTAGTTCTGAGTTCAGCTCTGTCCTCATGGAAAATTAAATAGGGACTTTTGTGAGACAAAGCCCTCAGCTCCGACACACATCTTGCTGAAGCCAAGGCCAACAGTGTGACGGTCTTCCACATAAGATATCTTACGTCCACCTCCTGTAAAGGCTCAAACCAGTCCGATTGGAGGAACTGCAGCACCACATTGAGATCCCAAGTTGCTGTGGGAGGCACAAAGGGAGGTTGGATATGCAGAACACCTTTCAAGAATGCCTGGACCTCAGGGAGAGAAGCCAATTGTTTCTGAAAGAAAAGGGACAAGGCCGAAATCTGGACTTTTATGGAGCCCAGACGTAGGCCCACATCCATGCCTGCCTGCAGAAAAAGCAGGAAACGTTCTAGATGAAATTCCACTGCAGAATAACATTCTGCTCTCACACCAAGAGACGTATGTCTTCCAAATACGATGGTAATGCTTAGACGTTACCCCCTTCCTGGCTTGGATCATAGTCAGGATAACCTTGTTAGGGATCCCTCTCCTGGCTAGAATCAGCCATTCAACTTCCATGCCGTCAAACGTAGCTGCGGTAAGTCTTGATAGACGAACGGGCTCTGTTACAGAAGATCCTCGCGAAGAGCTGTAGGCCACGGATCTTCGAGGAGCATCTCCAGAAGGTCCGCATACCAAGCCCTTCTTGGCCAGTCCGGAGCAATGAGTATTGCTTGAACCTTTTACCTTTTTTTTTTGTTTATTCTTGGGATCAGAGGAAGTGGAGGAAACATGTACACCATCTGATAAACCGATGGAGTTGTCAGGGCATCTATCGCCACCTCCAGAATGTTGAGTGGAAGGATGACTTCCTGACTTGACCATCTTCCCTGAAACTGCACCCCCTGAGTGACTGCTCCCCAACCTCTGAGGCTTGCTTTTGTGGTTAACAGAATCCAGTTCTGAATTCCGAACCTCCATCCTGCGACGAGGTGAGAAGACTGTAGCCACCACAGAAGGGAGATTCTGGCCTTTGGCTATAGATAGATCCTCTGGTGCATGTGAAGATGTGATGATAATAATAATAATAATAATAATAATAATACTTTATTATCATCAATAGTTCAAGAAAGACATTGAACAATCAACAAAACTAAAAGCAAACATATACAAAAGCCATAAGAGCAGAAAGAGCACTTCTCAGCCGGGATCCCGTCCAGCGGGATTTCGTACTGATCCCTTTATAAGAGCCTCTATTCCCTGTGACAGAGCTGCATCCACCCCTCTGAATCCACCTCCCCCTCCTCCATGTCTGACCTGTCAGCGTCAGAGTCAGACTGCAGGATATGGTCCAGAGATCGCTTTTGCAGACAAATGGGAGGGGAGTGAGACGCTGTTTTGGGGACTGAGTCTCTGTTCATAAACTCATCCGCAGTCTGTTTTAAGTATTGCGTCTCTTTCTCATTGCAGTCCTAACCCATTCCAGTTCAGCCCCGCTAGTCTGTGAACCCTGAGTATCCAGTAGTGAGCCCCATGCTGAAGGGGAACACTCTGCGGTACAAGAGACACACGCTTTGCCTGACATAATGTAAATGTGACAACACACATACACACACACACACACACACACACACACACACACATGAAAGATTAAGTACAATTAACCCACAGGGAGCCCTTCAAGGAGACACAGAGTTGCTTGGAGCCAGCCCCCACCGCGCCCTTATCGCTAATGCCAAGCTTAGCTGGGTCGCAGACTAAGTACCCTGATAGGGGACTTAGTACACTAATAGTCGCTGCCCCCCTGCTATGACCCACTGGTACCGCTGATGTAATCTGGAGTCGCACTGGAGGAGCGGTCCGTCCCTGTGCTGTCAGAGTCTGTGTCCACTGCAGAGGGAAAATGGCGCTGGTAAGCTGCTGGATCCTCTCATAGTGAAGCCCCGCCCTTTCAATGGTGCACTGTCTTCCTATTTTTTTATACTAGCTGAGGAATCTGGTGCTTAAAATGGAGAAAACCGTTTTAAGGCTGTTGTGCCAGTATGGGTACTGTGTACAGTGAACGGGGACACAGTTGTGTACTGTGTCCGGAGACGCATTTCGCCCCGTGTAGAAGCAGTGCATCTCCGTACCCTCATGACGCCATAATAGCCGGCGCCCCGCTAGCCGGGACGCCGGCTCAGTACTCTTCATTCTTCTGGCTCAGTTAGGAGTGGCGACATGCTGCGGGAATATACGCTCGCCGTGGTGGGGCTTGCGAATAGTTCCCTCAGGAGCTCAGTGTCCTGTCAGCGGGGAACGGGACCATTAACCCTTCAAGAGGATGGGCCATCCCCCCCCCCTAAGTTTCACGAAGCAGGCAGGCTGGTGCCAACATAGAAAATAAATGTAGAAAACTCTTCAGGAGCTTCCTTCAGCGTGAACGGCTCTTCCGGGCACAGTTTCTAAACTGAGTCTGGTAGGAGGGGCATAGAGGGAGGAGCCAGCCCACACTATCAAATTCTTAAAGTGCCCATGGCTCCTAGTCTATACCCCATGGTACTAAATGGACCCCAGTATCCTCTAGGACGTAAGAGAAACATAGGGAATCAAAAAGTACACTCGAACCTGGAGCCACGGTTCACAAACCACAAGGGAAAGAGGTAGTACTGACCATTCATTGTCAGCACCTCCTGCAGCTGATTGTCCCAGCAGGTCAAGTGACCAGAACCTAGGGACTTCGGATTGGCTGGTCGTCGCAAGACGTAATTTCGAGATAGCGGCACCCATAAACTGCAACTGTAGAAGCAGCACTGGAGGATGCCAGCTTGATACCTTTTGGGCATTTCAAATGTAAGTAGGAGAGGGGGCTTGGGGGCAACAGCAGACCCAGTAACAGTGTGACTGTACTATGATGCGATGATGGAGTGATTCATAAGGAATTGCATTATCACCCCCTGCCCACTTCACTGCAGTCAGGGGCAGAATACGGGAGACGCAACTCTTCCCCCAAAATTGGAGTCTCCCAGAAGTTCTAGGAGAATAGGCAAGTTTGGTTATGGGTTATATTTTCCCCTTCTAAAACAATAAAAGCATTAATGTGAAAGAAAAATAATGCAGTATTTTGTATTACAGTCACTTTACAGCAAATGTATTTCTGGATTGGAAAATTAAGCTCCTTCATCCAGTGAAATTGACTGCCAAATCAGACAAATCTACATTTGCTGCAGAAATATAAAAATGTGATATTAAATCTGCATTTTCTATTGATCGACACTTTTCTGTGTTAAAAATGTAAATCAATTTAGCCAATGCGTAGCTGTTTGAATAAATTGATCTTCAAGCTTACATGTTTTGTGTTATTTCATGAGACGATGAAGCTAATGGATTCCTGCCTTGCTCATCTACCTCAAGTGTCCTCTTTATTCTAATTTAACCCGATGATGGTCACGGATATGTGCAAATCAAATGGTCTCTTTGATTTACCTAATAAGAAGGCATGTGGAATCACAATATAATAATAATAACAAGGGATTTAAATCAGAATACTTTAAGCCTGGCTGTTAGTTCTACATACCAATCTGCTTATAAATGTGCATACTCTACAAGGGAATGAGGCCACTATAGAATACTATGAGGCTGATACTGAGTTAAAAAAAAAAAAAAGATATATAAGTGGTGTATGCTTGCAAATATGCAGAGCGGAGCACATCCCTGAGAGTGGGTGACACTGCCATGGCAGCAAAAGCATCACCATAGGTGTGCGCAGCACATTTTATTAGGGGGTGCATGATTGGAGGGGCGTGTCTAACATCGCCTACTGGCTGTGTTTAGCACCGCCTATATTTTTCCCTCTGGCTGGCCGAGCCAAATACAGTAAGATACAAAAAAGAGAAAAAAAAAAAAAAATAGATCTGTGGGTGCACTCATGAAAAAAAAGAAAAGAAGGGTTACATATATATATTAGCTGAGCCAATCATTCAGTAGTTTCCTGAGTGCACCTATAGACTATAGGTGAAGTGCACTCAGGAAACCACTGAATGCTGGTCTCAGCTAATATATATATATATATATATATATGTAACCCTTCTTTTCTTACACATAGATAGAAAGATAGATAGACATTATATATATATATATATATAAAAAATATAATTTAATATATAAAGCAATTCGGGTAGCACTCCAAATAAAGCAGTATACTTCCCCGGTGCTCACCGTAGGTCTCCCTGGCAGGGAATCCAATACTAGCATGTAGACTTCGGCCGCACACAGGTAATGAAGAGTCAAGAATGCAGTTTCTTATATATATATATATATATATATATATATATATATGTATATATATATACATATATATATATATATATATATATATATATATATAAAGTAGTGCGCGCGCGCCGAAGGCCACGTGCCACAGTGGGCATGGCCAATTGAAATTGGGGCGTGTCCACATGACACCCTCCCCATTTCTCGTCACTCTGAGAACATTCATTTTCATTCCATAAACACCTTACCTATTTGGTGTTTTTTTTTTTTAATAATAGGGAACCCCTGAAAAAATTTATTCTCCCTGGTCGACAGCGTCTCCAGTCAGTATTCACTATTCATGTAGGAAATCACATGGTACGGAAGATGCCTGAATACAACATTGTGTCATCGTCATACAACAAAGATTCAACAAGATTCATGCTCCTCTTCTCGGCACAGCTGCAGGGCAAGACAGGGAGTGACCGACACATGTGATGTTGCGCTCCCAGCAGTCTTCAGCAGGAACTTCTGCAGCGTCGAGTACAGCGCTCGGCGGTGCAGAGTAAAGGCTGCTAGGTGGTTGGGCGGTACAGCGTACCGGCTGACAGTCTCTTAATGGTATGCCAAGTTTCACTCCTTCTATATATAGAAAAGAAGTGTCATAATGTAACCCTTGTTTTTTTTCTCATGAGTGCAGTCTGCTCCCACAGTCCACAGATCTAATTTTTTGGGGTTGGGTAGCTAATTTACTGATTATGCACATACTGCACTGTAAAAATATTAGATATGAGCGGTTCAGTTCTCAGAGAACTGAACACCTCCAGACTTCACGTCACGAGCCCAGATCCGAGTGAGGCTCAGGTTTTCCTGCCTGACTCGTAAGCCAGAATGTGGCAAAACGACATCATCCTGCTGTCGGATTCTCACGGGGTTTGGATTCCATATAAGGAGCCGCAAGTCCCCGCCATTTTCACTCCAGTATTGGAGAGTGTAGAGAGAGGAAGTATCTCTGTCCTCAGTGGTAGTGTCTTGTGCTGCATCTGTCCAGTCACAGTGGTTGTGTCCTCTGCTGCCACATGTCTAGTGTTGCGGTATAAGTCCAGTCCTTGGTGCTGTGTTGTGCTGCATCAGTCCAGTGGTGGTGTCTTGTGCGGCATCAGTCCAGTCACAGTGGTGCTATCCTCTGCTGCCATATGTCCAGTGCTGCTGTATAAGTCCAGTCCAGTGGTGCTGTGTTGTGCTGCATCAGTCCAGTGGTGCTGTGTTGTGCTGCATCAGTCCAGTGGTGGTGTGTTGTGCTGCATCAGTCCAGCCACAGTGGTGGTGTCCTCTGCTGCCATATGTCCAGTGCTGCTGTATAAGTCCAGTCCATTGCAGTGGTGCTGTGTTGTCCTGCATCAGTCCAATGGCGGTGTCCCAGTGCTGCTGTATATGTCCAGTGATACTGCCGTATATGTCCAGTTATACTGCCGTATATGTCCATTGATACTTACGTATATGTCCAGCGGCACTGCCATATAAATCCAGTGATCCTGCCGTATAATTCCAGTTGTACTGCTGTATAAATCCAGTGATCCTGCCGTATAATTCCAGTGGTACTGGCGTATAAGTCCAGTCCAGTGATACTGACGTATATGTCCAGTGATACTGCTGTATATTAACATAAAAAAATCGAGTAGTACAGGTTACTCAATTAGAGAGCGCTCATCAATTTATTAGTTAACACAATGGTTTACAATAAAAACATAACAATAAAATCAATGGTATTCTGTAGGCATACACTCACCATCCACATTTGTGTTTAATATGCTTCCATCTCATATAATTTGTTTAGTCTCACAGGTATAATTGGTGTAGATATCCTTAGTGCACCAGAGAGTACTGTAGCCAGCGGTATACTACAACCTCCCACTTATAATACTGTGGCTCTTAGCGACTGGCAGCCGCATCAGCTGGAATGATTGCTTTCTTGACTCCAAATGGCTAGTTGGCTGAAGGTATAGATCACAGCATTTTTACTTCAGGTGCCAGAGGAGAGATTGTAACAGCTCACCGTATCTGTCTTGTGCATTGACGGTGGAGCCAAAACTTGGAAGCATGTAGGGCTGTCAGACATCCTTAATGTTGTCAAAGTCCTGAAAGTGGGAGGAGGCCGCGGCTAGTACTCGTCTCCGTCCTGTGTATAGATGGATGGCAGTACAAGGTATAGAGCAGATTAAAAGCACAGACAGAGGAGGTAATAGATTTAACTTGCTATGTAAAAGAGAAGCTTTCTGGATTTTCTCTTTGAATACTCTGTCTCCATCAGGTCTGAATGAGACTATAGAGATGAATAACATCTAAAGAGAGGATAAGACAAATAGAGACAGAGTATTCTGAGTGATCTACTATCACTTGATTTGGGGTCAGACTGAACATGTTTTTTTGGGGATAGGGAGTGCTCTAGTTTTTAGTGGAAAAGTATAATTATGACTATTAGGACTAATCAAAGATTTTTGTATATTATCTAAATTTGGTGAGATGAATATGTGCCTTATTGCATGATATACTGCTGATTAGGACAACTTTGTGATAGACTTGTGGTTTATTAAGTGCTATATTGTTAGTTAGGAATAGTATTGTCCTGATTGTCAACTAATATAAAGATCTATCAGCTGGACCATACATATAATTTCCTTTCTAAAAGATATTAGAATACAAGATAATAATAATAATAATAATAATAATATATATATATATATATATATATATATATATCCTTGGAAAGTCCTGCACTCTCATCAATACACAGTAACGACGGCGGGTGCTCCTAATGAACAAATAGGCCACCAATATACCGCAACTACCACCTAGGTGGAAGGTGCACTCACGCCCAGAAATCAGTCTCTGAAATCACTTGTAGGTTCAATTTATTTTAATCAGGTTCACTGTTGATGCCGTTTTTCATCGACGTTTCGGTCCATATAAGGACCTTTATCAAGATTGGCACTTAAAACACCTAAACAATCGGAAACAATTAAAATCAATATGTATAAAAAAACAAAAAAACAAACAGATTATCAACACCAACACCACCAGTGCCTCCCAGGCCCTAAAGACTGTTACCGAGCAGCATAAACATGCTTTAATAGAAAAAAAACTCAATCCATGTGTGATTTAGAGACGCCTCCACCCTCAGGTTTCACCTCACACAGAGTAAGTACTTCATCTCAACAAATAATTACCTGGACAACACACTAGGTCATACTGATGTAATAGATTGCTTCTTCAACACATAGAAGATGCTATAATAATAAAAATAAGAACATATGGCCTATTAGATAAACTTCCAAGCCACTGGATAGTGTAAGACCGACACCTGGGGCCACCCAATAAGAATCATAGCTGATAGTTTATTAAAACAACGAATGGCAGCTGAAGGCTCAATGCATATTTCCAACACTAGATCTGCAATTGAAGGGCAAAGAAAAAAATGACCACCAACCGTAATCCTATGTCAGAAGGTATCTGCAGGAGTATCATACTCACAGTTCAAGTGTCCAGAGCCAAATGAAAGCTGCATATTGTTCAGCCTCAGCTGACAGCTATTTAAGGGTCAGCCACAGGAAGTGCCACTTAAAGTAATTAACAAATACTAAACCACGCTGCAGGAAAACTACTGCTTAAAAATCGAAACCAGACCTGCTGAAAAAGCACTATATAGCCTAGGGATCAGGCTGTGTAGGTATCGCTACGATAAGCAAGTTGGGTATAGGGGAAAGTTTATGGTTACTGGGGCACACGCCGGAGACGCGACTTCCGCGTTCCACCGGCAGGAAGTCCATGCGTTCCACTAGGCGGAAGTGCCGCTACTCGGCTCGCAAACGAACCAAATCGTGGTTATATAAATGTATGTAACTGGATGAGATGTACTAACAGTAGGCAACATTCACCAGGGTCGAGAACTCAGCTATAAAGCCCACACGTAACCTTTAAAGAACGTGTGGATCATGACTAAGATCCGCTTTACCGGAAGTGACATCATTACCTATACTGGGCATACAAGTGGAGTGTGAAGGCTGTCAATCACCAAAAAACGTCATGTGCACAATTCTGACAACAGTTAGATAGTGAGGGAGCCCAAGAGCCAATGATCTCACTCACCCTGTATATAGGAACCAACACACATCTTGCCAATGGAACATATTGGATACAACACTAATGTAATAATATGACAAAAATAGTATTAATAATAAATAGACAAAAGCAAGGGGGGTGGTGAGATCATTAACTCAATAGGCCCTCGTGACAAGTCAAGGACCTGGGATAGCTCCGGGAAACATACAAACATACACAAAACACATATGTAAATGCACTTAATTTCCTATTCATTATACATAGAGAAAACATGCTAAACTGCACAACAGAAATAATAATAATGAAAAGTAAATTGATAAATATGAACACAGGTTCAGACCCACACATTATGTGATCATCATGCCAAAGTACCCTTCGTCCTATATACACAGGACATCATGAAGACAATCCAAAATCCGAAAGAGGTTACATTTTAAAGAAAAATGTTAAGAGGGTTGGCCTTATTGAGGCCCCTTGGTGACACCGTACTGAGTTTGTGTATCCAGAAACTTTCCCTCTGTTTAAGCAGTAGGGTACGATCACCTCCACCTGGAGGCGGAGGTACCCAATCGATAAGCTGACATTTCAAGGCGGATACTTGGTGTCTAGCCGACACAAAATGTCGTGCTACCGGTTTATCAAAGGAGCCCACGTTAAGGGCCGTATGGATTGATGACCGATGGTTGGCCATCCGGTCACGAAAAGGACGCGTCGTCAACCCGACGTAGCATAACCCACAGGGACATTTTAGAAGATAAATTACATGGTCCAATCGACAGTGTAGGTGGTACCTGATAGAAATCTTTCTCCCTGTGTGGGGGTGATATAAGATGGAACCAGTAATCATAGATCTGCACGTGGTGCACCCCCCACAGGAAAAACTGCCGGGCTTGGCCTGCATAAGCCGAATGTGGGACTTATTCTGTTCAGGGAATGTCGTGGGTCTCATTAACAATTGTTTTAAGTTAGCCCCCCGTTTATATGCCACCATGGGTGCTGGTGTTTTTAGGAAGGGTAAATTATTGTCAGATGCTACTATTGGCCAATGTTTCCGTAAGGCTTTTATAGTTGCATCTGCAGAACTGTCAAATTGAGTAGAACAAATCATACGATTATTACGAGTAGCATTTCTGACCTGTTGTCCATTAAAAATGCTATTAGCTTTATTTAGGCAACGTGATGAGGACACCTCTAGAATACCCTCGCTCAAAAAAACGAGAGGTAATTTCAGTGCATTGCTGGTCTTTGAGTATTGGGTTGGAATTGATCCTGATTGCTCTGAGGTACTGAGATATAGGCAATCCCTCTTTAAGGGCTGGGGGATGGTGACTGTTCGCATGCAGCGTCAAATTACGATCTGTAGATTTGCGGAACATAGTAGTATCCAGTCGGTCACTGGTTCTGGTGATGCTGACATCCAAAAAGTTAATATTAGTGGCAGACACAGAGTATGTGAACTTGATAGGACTGTCCAATGTGTTCAATTGGTTCACCATGTCAAGGAATTCAGATTCCGTGCCTTCCCAAAGCAAGAAGACGTCATCTATGAACCATTTAAAGAAAGAGATCTTGTGCCCATATCTTGGCAACAAATGAGTGTTTTCGTAATGCGCCATAAACAAATTTGCGTAAGCGGGGGCCAAATTAGACCCCATCGCCGTTCCAGCAATTTGGAGAAAGTAATCATTTTTATACATAAAATGGTTACAAGTCAGAACCAATGAGGTCAATTCCAACACAAACTCGGAGGGGTAATCTTTGCAAGGAGAGCTGGAAAGAAACTTACGTATTACTTCCATACCTTGATGGTGTGGTATGACAGTATAGAGGGAACCTACATCCATTGTTGCCAAGAGAGTATGTTCACTAAGCTTGGCAAAATTACGTAAATGTGTGAGGAAATCCCCAGTATCCCTTAAGTAACTGTCAGTTTTTAATACCAAAGACTGTAAAATACTGTCAACAAAGATTGCAATAGGCTGTAACAGAGAGCCTTCCACGGCAATAATTGGTCTGCCGGGAGGGCGTATTAGTGTTTTATGAATCTTAGGCAGTGTGTACAGGATCGGACACCTTGGTGAATTAATAGTCAGATAATTTAGTAGGTCCTCACTGATATAACCTTGCTCAAAACCTAACTTCAAATATTGATCGATCTTAGATTTGATCTTGGGAACCGGGTTAGTAGCCAACTTCTGGTAAGTCATGATATCTGATAATTGTCGGTTGATCTCAATGTCATAATCAGTCCAATCTTGGACGACTATGGCTCCTCCCTTATCCGCAGGGCGGATCACTATATTTGAGGAATCTCTTAATGTTTTTAATGCTTTCCTCTCGGCAGCGGAAAGGTTGTCAAACATTTTTTTGGGGGGCGAGATCTCAGAGTCCCTTTGGACTAGCCGTAGATAGGTTTTGATGCTAGGGTTAGAAGATGGAGGATCGAATGTCGACTTAGGCCTAAATTCTGACTTCTCTTTGTCAGTGGGTGTATTAGCAAAGAATTCTCGCAGACGGAGGGAGCGGCCAAATTTATACTGATCTATTGATCTTTTAAATGAATTGGTTCTACATGTGGGAACGAAAGATAAACCACGTGCAAGAAGTTTGGTTTCAGCTGTACTCAACTCTATACTTGATAGGTTAAAGACATTGCTACTTATTGTCTCCTCCTCCCTCTTCTCCTGGTACCCCCCCTCTCCTCGGGTGCGGTCTGTGCGGCTTCTTAGTACCCTGGAGCGGGTGGAGGAAGTCTCCCCTCCTTGATCTAAAAAACGGGTAGAGTCACTATTTCCCTCATAGTAATCAGTATCGGAGGTGGAGGCGGAAGAGACAAAGTCATGAGAGAAAGGTTTAGCCCTTCGTCTAATGTATTGTCTATTCTGACGTTCACCAATGTTGTTCCCAAGTAACCAGCGATATACTGTATGGGTTTGGTAATCGTTGGTTACAGTAGACAATGTCTTCCGTTTAAAGGAAATCAGATCACGCTTGTAGTTGTCAACCTGAGTCTGTAATCGTTCAATCCAATTTTGGGTCTTGGGTTTTTTAGATCAAGGAGGGGAGACTTCCTCCACCCGCTCCAGGGTACTAAGAAGCGGCACAGACCGCACCCGAGGAGAGGGGGGTACCAGGAGAAGAGGGAGGAGGAGACAATAAGTAGCAATGTCTTTAACCTATCAAGTATAGAGTTGAGTACAGCTGAAACCAAACTTCTTGCACGTGGTTTATCTTTCGTTCCCACATGTAGAACCAATTCATTTAAAAGATCAATAGATCAGTATAAATTTGGTCGCTCCCTCCGTCTGTGAGAATTCTTTGCTAATAAACCCACTGACAAAGAGAAGTCAGAATTTAGGCCTAAATCGTCATTCGATCCTCCATCTTCTAACCCTAGCATCAAAACCTATCTACGGCTAGTCCAAAGGGACTCTGAGATCTCGCCCCCCCAAAAAATGTTTGACAACCTTTCCGCTGCCGAGAGGAAAGCATTAAAAACATTAAGAGATTCCTCAAATATAGTGATCCGCCCTGCGGATAAGGGAGGAGCCATAGTCGTCCAAGATTGGATTGATTATGACATTGAGATCAACCGACAATTATCAGATGTAATGACTTACCAGAAGTTGGCTACTAACCCGGTTCCCAAGATCAAATCTAAGATCGATCAATATTTGAAGTTAGGTTTTGAGCAAGGTTATATCAGTGAGGACCTACTAAATTATCTGACTATTAATTCACCAAGGTGTCCGATCCTGTACACACTGCCTAAGATTCATAAAACACTAATACGCCCTCCCGGCAGACCAATTATTGCCGCGGAAGGCTCCCTGTTACAGCCTATTGCAATCTTTGTTGACAGTATTTTACAGCCTTTGGTATTAAAAACTGACAGTTACTTAAGGGATACTGCGGATTTCCTCACACATTTACGTAATTTTGCCAAGCTTAGTGAACATACTCTCTTGGCAACAATGGATGTAGGTTCCCTCTATACTGTCATACCACACCATCAAGGTATGGAAGTAATACGTAAGTTTCTTTCCAGCTCTCCTTGCAAAGATTACCCCTCCGAGTTTGTGTTGGAATTGACCTCATTGGTTCTGACTTGTAACCATTTTATGTATAAAAATGATTACTTTCTCCAAATTGCTGGAACGGCGATGGGGTCTAATTTGGCCCCCGCTTACGCAAATTTGTTTATGGCGCATTACGAAAACACTCATTTGTTGCCAAGATATGGGCACAAGATCTCTTTCTTTAAATGGTTCATAGATGACGTCTTCTTGCTTTGGGAAGGCACGGAATCTGAATTCCTTGACATGGTGAACCAATTGAACACATTGGACAGTCCTATCAAGTTCACATACTCTGTGTCTGCCACTAATATTAACTTTTTGGATGTCAGCATCACCAGAACCGGTGACCGACTGGATACTACTATGTTCCGCAAATCTACAGATCGTACGTTGACGCTGCATGCGAAAAGTCACCATCCCCCAGCCCTTAAAGAGGGATTGCCTATATCACAGTACCTCAGAGCAATCAGGATCAATTCCAACCCAAAACTCAAAGACCAGCAATGCACTGAAATTACCTCTCGTTTTTTTGAGCGAGGGTATTCTAGAGGTGTCCTCATCACGTTGCCTAAATAAAGCTAATAGCATTTTTAATGGACAACAGGTCAGAAATGCTACTCGTAATAATCGTATGATTTGTTCTACTCAATTTGACAGTTCTGCAGATGCAACTATAAAAGCCTTACGGAAACATTGGCCAATAGTAGCATCTGACAATAATTTACCCTTCCTAAAAACACCAGCACCCATGGTGGCATATAAACGGGGGGCTAACTTAAAACAATTGTTAATGAGACCCACGGCATTCCCTGAACAGAATAAGTCCCACATTCGGCTTATGCAGGCCAAGCCTGGCAGTTTTTCCTGTGGGGGGTGCACCACGTGCAGATCTATGATTACTGGTTCCATCTTATATCACCCCCACACAGGGAGAAAGATTTCTATCAGGTACCACCTACACTGTCGATTGGACCATGTAATTTATCTTCTAAAATGTCCCTGTGGGTTATGCTACGTCGGGTTGACGACGCATCCTTTTCGTGACCGGATGGCCAACCATCGGTCATCAATCCATACGGCCCTTAACGTGGGCTCCTCTGATAAACCGGTAGCACGACATTTTGTGTCGGCTAGACACCAAGTATCCGCCTTGAAATGTCAGCTTATCGATTGGGTACCTCCGCCTCCAAGTGGAGGTGATCGTACCCTACTGCTTAAACAGAGGGAAAGTTTCTGGATACACAAACTCAGTACGGTGTCACCAAGGGGTCTCAATGAGGCCAACCCTCTTAACATTTTTCTTTAAAATTTAACCTCTTTCGGATTTTGGATTGTCTTCATGATGTCCTGTGTATATAGGACGAAGGGTACTTTGGCATGATGATCACATAATGTGTGGGTCTGAACCTGTGTTCATATTTATCAATTTACTTTTCATTATTATTATTTCTGTTGTGCAGTTTAGCATGTTTTCTCTATGTATAGTGAATAGGAAATTAAGTGCATTTACATATGTGTTTTGTGTATGTTTGTATGTTTCCCGGAGCTATCCCAGGTCCTTGACTTGTCACGAGGGCCTATTGAGGTAATGATCTCACCACCCCCCTTGCTTTTGTCTATTTATTATTAATACTATTTTTGTCATATTATTACATTAGTGTTGTATCCAATATGTACCATTGGCAAGATGTGTGTTGGTTCCTATATACAGGGTGAGTGAGATCATTGGCTTTTGGGCTCCCTCACTATCTAACTGTTGTCAGAATTGTGCACATGACGTTTTTTGGTGATTGACAGCCTTCACACTCCACTTGTATGCCCAGTATAGGTAATGATGTCACTTCCGGTAAAGCGGATCTTAGTCATGATCCACACGTTCTTTAAAGGTTACGTGTGGGCTTTATAGCTGAGTTCTCGACCCTGGTGAATGTTGCCTACTGTTAGTACATCTCATCCAGTTACATACATTTATATAACCACGATTTGGTTCGTTTGCGAGCCGAGTAGCGGCACTTCCGCCTAGTGGAACGCATGGACTTCCTGCCGGTGGAACGCGGAAGTCGCGTCTCCGGCGTGTGCCCCAGTAACCATAAACTTTCCCCTATACCCAACTTGCTTATCGTAGCGATACCTACACAGCCTGATCCCTAGGCTATATAGTACTTTTTCAGCAGGTCTGGTTTTCGATTTTTAAGCAGTAGTTTTCCTGCAGCGTGGTTTAGTATTTGTTAATTACTTTAAGTGGCACTTCCTGTGGCTGACCCTTAAATAGCTGTCAGCTGACGCTGAACAATATGCAGCTTTCATTTGGCTCTGGACACTTGAACTGTGAGTATGATACTCCTGCAGCTACCTTCTGACATAGGATTACGGTTGGTGGTCATTTTTTTCTTTGCCCTTCAATTGCAGATCTAGTGTTGGAATTATGCATTGAGCCTTCAGCTGCCATTCGTTGTTTTAATAAACTATCAGGTATGATTCTTATTGGGTGGCCCCAGGTGTCGGTCTTACACTATCCAGTGGCTTGGAAGTTTATCTAATAGGCCATATGTTCTTATTTTTATTATTATAGCATCTTCTATGTGTTGAAGAAGCAATCTATTACATCAGTATGACCTAGTGTGTTGTCCAGGTAATTATTTGTTGAGATGAAGTACTTACTCTGTGTGAGGTGAAACCTGAGGGTGGAGGCATCTCTAAATCACACATGGATTGAGTTTTTTTCTATTAAAGCATTTTTATGCTGCTCGGTGACAGTCTTTAGTGCCTGGGAGGCACTGGTGGTGTTGGTGTTGATAATCTGTTTTTTTTTTATACATATTGATTTTAATTGTTTCCGATTGTTTAGGTGTTTTAAGTGCCAATCTTGATAAAGGTCCTTATATGGACCGAAACGTCGATGAAAAACGGCATCAACAGTGAACCTGATTAAAATAAATTGAACCTACAAGTGATTTCAGAGACTGATTTCTGGGCGTGAGTGCACCTTCCACCTAGGTGGTAGTTGCGGTATATATATATATATATATTTTTATTTTTTATTTTTTTTTAAACAATCAGAGATTGAGCCTGGACCTTTGGGGTGGATGGCTCTATGTTTTGTTCCAGTAGGCCAGAGGTTCTCAAACTCTGTCCTCGGGAGCCCACACAATGCATTTTTTGCAGGTAACCCAGCAGGTGCACAGGTGTATTAATTACTCACTGACACATTTTAAAAGGTCCACTGGAGGAGCTCATTATTTCACTTGTGATTCTGTGAGGAGACCTGCAAAACATGCACTGTGTGGGCCCCCGAGGACCGAGTTTGCGAACCTCTGCACTAGGCTATATAGCCTGCAGATACCTGACTGGTTTGAAATATAATGTTAAAAGATATACTGTCTCTCAGACATCATATAATATGTAGATCTATAAGATCTTCCTGTTAATATATTTGGGCTTTATTCATGTTATAGATATTGTTATATATTCTTTTCTCCTTGGAGGATGTTAGAAGATATGAAAGAAAAACAGAAAATTAAATCTGACTAAAACAACTTGACAGATATCAGAATTGAACCCAGGTCTCTGACACGGACACCTGTGTGCTTTAGTCCACTAGGTTATATAGCCTGTAGACAACTGAGCTGATTGAAACCTATTGTCAAACCAATATTCCTATATATATATATATATATATATATATACATGATGAAGTCAAATTGCTGACGAAACGCGTTGGAACTGCTGCACCTGAGACCTCTTTATGGACAGATAAGCTCTTTTAATTTAACATTCCTGTACATTTGCACTTTTACCATTATTGGATTTTTATGGAAAACAGGATGTACCCGATTGCATATACGGACTGATAAGCTTGAATTCTTGTTTTATTTTGTACGCATGCACTTTTACCATTTGTTTTTATATGTTGTATTAAAATTTGTGAAAAACCTAAGTTAATCCCTGCTGGTGGATTTTTATCATTGAGGATTTGCTTATCTTTAAGAGGTTTTTTAGATACAACTGCATTTTATGGTGGAATATGCTTTAAAAACTGTACGCGCTATGTTATTTCTGTTCTATTTCTTTCCACATATGTATATTGGTCATGTGACCGAAGACATTGTGCATATCACATAAGTGATGTCCATACATTACCACTTGGTTCACTTTATATAATTTTTTAAACACTAAATAGGCGCCCTTTTTCTCCACTAGTTTTATTTCATATTATATATGTGCCATCCAAGCACATATCACATTGCTTAAGGCTGCTGCCATCCACTAATTGGAGAAGTGTTATTTTAACTTTTGTATCTCTTCACTTATTCAATTTTAAATCACAGAATCACGTGCATATTTAGTGCTCACTTAACGTTACCTGTGCGCCCCCTTATCTATTTGTTTTTTATATATATATATATAAAATAAATATTCTTGTGACTGCTTGCTCGTTATGCATTATAGTAACAATATAATGAAATTGTACTTCACCAAATGTTTCTCAGTGATGCCTTAAGGATAGTATTAACTAATAATTATTAAATATAAGTATGGGTTATTTAACCATTATCAAATTGCTCCACATTAGATATTAGCCTTTATTTTATTTCCTAGGTGAAAACTCTCACTAATTTAACTGATAAGGACATTTGATTGGATACTGCTACCTTTAAATAAGAGCTCACCTGGACTCTGGATTACTGCCTCTTTCCTTCTGAAGAAACCACCACAGTTTGACAGCGGAGAAAAACGCGTCAAGGATCTACGGCAGTTCTACCACCGCTAATTGCTTCCTGCCATCCATGTATACACAGGACAGAGACGAGTACTAGCCGCGGCCTCCTCCCACTTTCAGGACTTTGACAACATTAAGGACGTCTGACAGCCCTACATGCTTCCAAGTTTTGGCTCCACCGTCAATGCACAAGACAGATACTGTGAGCTGTTACAATCTCTCCTCTGGCACCTGAAGTAAAAATGCTGTGATCTATACCTTCAGCCAACTAGCCATTTGGAGTCAAGAAAGCAATCATTCCAGCTGATGCGGCTGCCAGTCGCTAAGAGCCACAGTATTATAAGTGGGAGGTTGTAGTATACCGCTGGCTACAGTACTCTCTGGTGCACTAAGGATATCTACACCAATTATACCTGTGAGACTAAACAAATTATATGAGATGGAAGCATATTAAACACAAATGTAGTATGCCTACAGAATACCATTGATTTTATTATTATGTTTTTATTTTAAACCATTGTATTAACTAATAAATTGATGAGCGCTCTCTAATTGAGTAACCTGTACTACACAATTTTTTTATGTTAATTATCTTTATGACTGCCAAGTCATTTGGGAGCAGCTTAGAGAAGAAAAAAGGGCACTACTAATGTGGAGACCTTCCTTTTTATAATAATATAGCTATACTACAGCACCCAAATTTTTTATTTAATTGTAATACTGCCGTATAGGTCCATTGATACTGCCGTATATGTCCAGCGGTACTGCCGTATAATTCCAGTGATCCTGCCGTAAAATTCCAGTGGTACTGGCGTATAAATCCAGTCCAGTGATCCTGCCGTATAATTCCAGTGATCCTGCTGTATAATTCCAGTGGTACTAGCGTATAAGTCCAGTCCAGTGATACTGCAGTACATGTCCATTGATACTGCAGTATATGTCCAACGGTACTGCCGTATAAATCCAGTGATCCTGCCGTATAATTCCAGTGATCCTGCCGTATAATTCCAGTGGTACTGGCGTATAATTCCAGTGATCCTGCCGTATAATTCCAGTGATCCTGCCGTATAATTCCAGTGGTACTGGCGTATAAGTCCAGTCCAGTGATACTGCCGTATATGTCCAGCGATACTGCCGTATATGTCCAGCGGTACTGCCGTATAAATCCTGTCGTTTAATTTCAGTGGTACTGCCATATACAGTAATTCCAGTGATACTGCTATATATATATATATATATATATATATATATACCCTGTTGCAAAGCGGATTACTGAGGCCATAACAACTATGCTGGTGTTAACCGTGCGTCCGGTATTCGCCATTAGTGCAGTGGGACTGCAGTGCCAATCCTAGATGGGCCAGGTGTTTGTGCTGCACACTTGTGTCGCTTAGCTTAGTCATACAGCAACCTTGGTGCACCTCTTTTTCATCTTTGCATCATGTGCTGTTTGGGGCATGTTTTTTTTAAAATGCCATCCTGTCTGACACTGCCATATAAGTCCAGGGGTACTGCTGTATTAGTCCACCAATTGCAGAATTTTAGAAAAATGACAGGGGCGTGCAGGAGATGCTGTCAGTGGACTGAAAAATTGCCGGACACTTTCGACATTCAGCCACTGCATGCCACTACTAGATTGGCCAATTGTTTGTGTTGCTTAGCTTAGTCATCTTAGTCACCTCATTGCACCTCTTTTACATCTTTGCATGATGTGCTGTTTGGGGCCTATTTTTTAAATCTGCCATCTTGTCTGCCACTGCAGTGCCACTCCTAGATGGGCCAGGTGTTTGTGCCGCACACTTGTGTCGCTTAGCTTAGTCATACAGCAACCTCGGTGCAACCTTTTGGCCTAAAAACACTATTGTGAGGTGTTCAGTGTTCAGAATAGACTGGAAATAAGTAGAATTGAATGCTATTGAGGTTAATAATACCGTAGGATCAAAATTACCCCCAAATTCTGTGATTTTAGCTGTTTTTATGTTTTTTTCAAATATCATCCAGATCCAAAATCAAAACGAAAACACGAAAGAGTGGTTTTGGCAAAACCAATCCAAAACCAAAACATGAGCGGGGAATTAGAACCAAAACGAAAACACGAAAAGTGCCCGCCGCACATCTCTAAAAAATATGCATAATTTCAATACTTCTGGCTGGCGGTGACTTACTGGTAGTTAGTGAGTGACAGGGTCCTGTGTCACTCTCTCTGCTGAAGTGTCTGTCTGTCCAGCTGCTCCAGCGGCAGCTCCAAGTCATCCTGAGTCCTGACGTGTTGGCAGTGGCAGGGCACACTGAGTGCGGGCGGGAGACAGAGGATGCGCGGCGGTCAGAGCGTGACGTCGGGTGCACTGTGTGGCCACCCACAAGACTGAGAGTCTGACTTTGACTGGGCGGCGGGTGCAGTGGGAGGGAGCGTGGGGGGAGAACAGTGACAGCAATGAGCAGCACATGACATCAGGCTCGACGGTATCTCGCGGGCATCACTGTGTGTGTTCATGCTGTAGTAGCAGGCGTGATGTGTGTGGGGTGTCTGTGCACACCAGGCAGCCCCCGTGCGCACGTCTATGAGCACCACACATACACGCAAAATGCAAAAGAAATCAGAATGATACAAATATGCAGAGTAATGCATGCATTCAGCCATTCATATCTCCATTAACACTACAGTTCAAGGATTCATACAATGTATAAGCTCAGAATTTATTTGCCTTTAGAAAACAGGTACACAGATTCCTGTGGACCCTCCTCTAAAGCCTCCTGTGTCCACACCTCCTGACCCTTCCTTGACCCCTCCTCCTTCACTTGGGTCTCCTGTGGCCACTCCTCTTGGCAGCCATATCTGTCTTCTTCTCTTTTTCTCTTGGGCCTCATGTGACATTTCTTTCTCCTCCTCATGGCACTCTTGTAGCCAATACTATGCATACTGGGTTTATCCTCGTTATTAGTCTGTGAAATAAGTTTCAGCTTAGCTGTTGGAAAAAAAATAGGATTTTAATAACCTACCGGTAAATCCTTTTCTTGTAGTCCGTAGAGGGTACGGGGGTCCATTTAATACTATGGGGTATAGATGGGTCCACTAGGAGCCTTGGGCACTTTAAGAATTTGATAGTGTGGGTTGGCTCCTCCCTCTATGCCCCTCTTACCAGACTCAGTCTAGCAAACTGTGCCCGAGGAGACGGACATACTTTGAGAGAAGGAGAGATAAGAATAGCGGTGAGATTCCGAACCAGCACACACAACAAGAGGAAATCCAAGCTAACCAAACTTGAAACAGGAACAGCAACGGCTAAACCAACATTACTTAACCAAGTAACAGTGCAAGAAGAATGAAGCACTGGGCGGGCGCCCAGTATCCTCTATGGACTACGAGAAAAGGATCTACCGGTAGGTAATTAAAATCCTATTTTCTCTTACGTCCTAGAGGATACTGGGGTCCAATTAGTACCATGGGGATGTACCAAAGCTCCCAAACCGGCTGGGAGAGTGCTGAGGTTCCTACAGAACTGATTGACCAAACTGAAGGTCCTCAGAAGCCAAAGAATCGAACTTGTAGATCTTAGCAAACGTGTTCGAACCTGACCAAGTAGCTGCTCGGCAGATCTGTAATGCCGAGAAATCCCAGGCAACCGCCCAGGAAGAACCCACAGACCTAATAGAGTGGGCCTGTACAGATATTGGACATGGCATACCTGCCGTGGAATAAGCATGCTGGATAGTAAGCCTGATCCAGCATGCAATGGAATGCTTTGATGCAGGACACAGAATTGTATTGGGATCATAAAGAACAAACAGCGATTGTTCTGATTTTCTGTGATGAGCTGTTCGCTTGACATACACCTTCAAAGCACTCACAACATCCAAAGACTTTGAAGTAGCAGAGGTGTCGGTGTCAACCGGAACCACAATAGGTTGGTTGCTGTGAAACACAGAAACCACTTTAGGAAGAAATTGCTGACAAGTTCTGAGTTCAGCTCTGTCCTCATGGAAAATTAAATAGGGACTTTTGTGAGACAAAGCCCTCAGCTCCGACACGCATCTTGCTGAAGCCAAGGCCAACAGTGTGATGGTCTTCCACATAAGATATTTTACGTCCACCTCCTGTAACGGTTCAAACCAGTCCGATTGGAGGAACTGCAGCATCAAATTGAGATTCCAAGGTGCCGTGGGAGGCACAAAGGGAGGTTGCATGTGCAGAACACCTTTCAAGAACGTCTGGACCTCAGGAAGAGAAGCCAATTGTTTCTGAAGGAAAATGGACAAGGCCGAAATCTGGACTTTTATGGAGCCCAGATGCAGGCCCACATCCACACCTTACTGCCGAAAAAGCAGGAAACGTCCTAGATGAAATTCCACCACAGAATAATTTCTGCTCTCAAACCAAGAGACGTATTTCTTCCAAATACGATGGTAATGCTTAGACGTTACCCCCTTCCTGGTTTGTATCATAGTCGGGATAACCTTGTTAGGGATCCCTCTCCTGGCTAGAATCAGCCGTTCAACTTCCATGCCATCAAACATAGCCGCGGTAAATCCTGATAGACGAACGGACCCTGTTGCAGAAGATCCTCGTGAAAAGGTAGAGGCCACGGATCTTCGAGGAGCATCTCCAGAAGGTCTGTGTACCAGTCCCTTCTTGGCCAGTCCAGAGCAATGAGTATTGATTGAACCTTTTCCCTTTTTATTCGCTTAAGAATTCTTGGGATCAGAGAAAGTGGAGGAAACACGTACACCATCTGATAGACCCATGGAGTCATCAGAGCATCTACCACCACTGACCTGGAACAATACCGCCTGAGCTTCTTGTTGAGACGAGAGGCCATCACGTCGATCTGTGGATATCCCCATCGACGTGTCAAGCACCTATACACTTTCAGGTGAAGGCCTCACTCCCCCGGGTGGAAGTCGTGTCTGCCGAGGAAGTCTACTTCCCAGTTGTCTACTCCTCGAATGAAGACCGCTGACAATGCTACAGCGTTTCTTTCTGCCCAGAGGAGAATTCTTGACGTTACTGCCGTCACATTGTCTGACAGGACCTGAATGGCCCGATCTTGAAGAAGATGTGAGGCCTGCAAAAGGGCATTGTATATGGCCCTGAGTTCCAGAATGTTGATTGGAAGGATGACTTCCTGACTTGACCATCTTATTTGAAACTGCACCCCCTGAGTGAGTGCTCCCCAACACCTGAGGCTTGCGTCTGTGGTTAACAGAATCCAGTTCTGAATTCCGAACCTCCGACCCTTGACGAGGTGAGAAGTCTGTATTCACCACAGAAGGGAGATCCTGGCTTTTGGTGACAGATCCTCTGGTGCATGTGAAGATGCGATCTGGCCCATTTGTCCAACAGATCGAGCCGGAAAGGGTCTTGCGTGAAACCTTCCGTATTGAAGTGCCTCGTAAGAGGCCATCCAGTATCATTCCCAGAAATGGGAGCCTCCATGTTTGTTCTAGGTTAGATCTTGGAAGGTTCAGAATCCTCCCATGATACTGGAGGAGTTTGGTTGAGAGACCAATGCGCTTTCAGCAACCTTTCCGTGGACGGTGCTTTTATCAGGAGATCGTCCAGGTACGGAATTATGTTCACTCCATGTTTGTGGAGTAGAAACATCATCTCTGCCATCACCTTGGTGAACACCCTCGGTGCCATGGAGAGACCAAATGTCAGGGCCTGGAACTGGTAGTGACAGTCCTGCAATGCAAACCATAGATAAGCCTGATGATGCGGCCAGATCAGAATGTGAAGGTACGCACCCTTGATATCCAGAGACACTAGGAATTCCCTTTCCTCCAGACCTGAGATCACCACTCTCAGGGACTCCATCTTGAATTTGAACACTCGTAAGTACGGGTTCAACGACTTGAGGTTCAAAATTGGTCTTACCGAATCGTCCGGTTTCGGTACTACAAACAAGTTGGAATAATACCCCTTGTTTTGCAGATGAGGTGGAACTGGAACAATGACTTGAGCCTGTATCAGGTTTTGGATGGCATGATGTAAAGTTATACAGGTTGAGTATCCCTTATCCAAAATGCTTGGGACCAGAGGTATTTTGGATATCAGATTTTTCCGTATTTTGGAATAATTGCATACCATAATGAGATATCATGGTGTTGGGACCAAAATCTAAGCACAGGATGCATTTATGTTACATATACACCTTATACACACAGCCTGAAGGTCATTTTAGACAATATTTTTTATAACTTTGTGCATTAAGCAAAGTGTGTCTACATTCACACAATTCATTTATGTTTCATATACACCTTATACACACAGCCTGAAGGTCATTTAATGCAATATTTTTAATAACCTTGTGTATTAAACAAAGTTTGAACATTGAGCCATCAGAAAACAAAGGTTTCACTATCTCACTCTCACTCAAAAAAGTCTGTATTTCGTAATATTCCGTATTTCGGAATATTTGGATATGGGATACTCAACCTGTACTTGTCTCTTGTAAAACTGGTAAGCCTGATTTGAAGAATCTGTGAGGTGGTAGCTCTTGGAACTCCAGTCTGTAACCCTGAGAAATAAGATCTATGACCCAGGGATCCTGGCACGAACTGGACCAGATCTGACTGAAGAATTGTAGTCGGGCTCCCACCTGACAGCCTTCCAGGCATTGCGGTCCACCGTCATGCTGAAGGCTTTGAGGAAGCCGAGCCTGAGCTCTGTTCCTGAAAAATGGCAGTAGCTGATTTGCGTGGTTTACCTCTTGCGCCACTGGAGGACGTAAAAGCACCTCTGGATTTGCGCTTGAACTTGGCAGTCCGAAAGGACCGCAACTTAGAAGCTGAATAAGTCTTCTTGGTCGGGAAGGGGGGGGGGGCTGCGGAAGGAAGATACGTAGACTTACCCGTAGTAGCTATGGAGATCCATTTGTCTAGTTCATCTCCAAATAAGGCATCTTCTGTGAATGGTAAGCCTTCCACGCCTTTCCTGGAGTCTGCGTCAGCAGTCCACTGGGGTAGCCACAAGCCTCTGCGTGCCGACACTGCCGTAGCGGTGGTGCGTGCATTAAGCAAGCCTATTTCTTTTATGTTTTCCACCGTAAAGTCCACAGAGTGCTGTATATGCTGCAGGAGTAAAACAACATCCCCCCTAGACAAGGAATCTAACCCCTCAATTAGGTTACCTAACCATTTTGCAATGGTTTTTGTGATCCACACACATGCAATAGTGGGTCTTTGGGGCACCCCAGCAGCTTTTTACAATGATTTGAGTGTAGTCTCAATTTTACGATCAGCCGTGTCTTTCAGGGAGGCTGCACCAGAAACAGGCAATACAGTTTTACATGACAGCCTAGAGACTGATGCGTCCACTATCGTTGAATTTCTCATTTTTTCCTATCCTCCAGAGGAAAAGTAAAATATGAGAGCAACCTTTTAGGGATCTGAAATTTCTTATTAGGATTAAGCCATTGTTCTTCAAACAGGGTATTTAATTCCTTTGACGCAGGAAAAGTGAGGACTTCTTTTTTTTACATTAAAATAAGATTCCTCACACTCTTCTGACACCTTATCAGGAATATCAGCTAAGAAAACCCAACAAAAGAGAGTTGGAAAGTAGACTCTTGTGTGGGAGCACTCAATTCAGAGGATTGGGTGTGTATTAATCAATTCTGATAAAACATAACTTTATTTATTCATTATTAAAAGATGATTATAGGAGTGAATTGTACGTAAATAGTGTAGCTACGTGAAAATATAACACTGTGTTGTATATAATTCATGTGGTTTTCAATACCACAATGAGAACCGGAAATCCAAATCTTTGGGCTAATGGTTTTACTGAGATCACAGTAACACCTTTGTGTAATATATGACCATCATTTATTCTACAGCAATCCTATTCAGGATTATTTAGTCGTAGAGAATTAAATCATAAGTCATACAGAACCGAATGCCAATTGATATTATTGGGGATCACTCTAGATCGGGCAGAAGAAATTTTTGCAGTACCAGGGTGTTCCAGGGTGGTCTCCCATCCGAGTACTGACCCGGCCCTCCACTGCTTGGCTTCCAAGATCAGACGAGATCGGGCATCTCCAGCGGGCTATGTCCGCAATTATTTAATCTGCCCGTTCAGTCAATCCCAATACCCGTATCGCCAAAATTGTATATCAAAGGTGATCTGAATCAGTCGTATGTTCAGTATCTAGAATTATCTTATGCCCATAGAAATGAAATTGTAACAATATTATTCATGTGCAATAATTATATACAGGGGCGTCCACTGTGCAATTCGACAAAATTACGATGAGGACAGTTAACATATATAAAAATTCTATGCAGGGGCGTCCACTTGCATAGCCGGGATAAGGTGGTGATATATGATAAGGCGACAATTATAGCAATCCTGTTGCTGTCATAATTATTGTGTAATCAAAAATATGGTATATGTAGCCTCAAATAATTTGTCACACACACCAAAACAAAATTCTCACTATATGTGAGCCTCTAAATCCTGATCATATATTTGCAAAAAAATATTTTTTAACAACATGTCAGAGAGGCTAAAGTGAGAGAGAGAGAGCAAAAAAACAGCTAAGGATATTCTTTGATATCCACAGCAGAAGACAATGCACATAAAAATAATTAAGTAGCAGTTTGCTGCAAGGTTAGAACTAATATACAGCTTGAAGATTCTTTGTACAATAATCTGCCGTAGTTAAGAATATACCAGTTCGCTCCCAATACCTATTGGGTACCGTACAAGTCCAGCACCTCTTGGAGCAATCAAAATATGTACATGCACTATAATACTCAGATAGCTATAGGACTCAACCTATCATTGATAGGCACATAGAGACAGTGCATGAAATTTGCTCACATTATATAATGCACATACACACAGGCAACATCTAAATGTTTTAAGGCAAATTAATAGCCTATTGTAGCTGTAGTAAATATGCTAAGAAAAAAGGGGCTTTTAGGTATAAAGTATGATACGATACCAATACTAAAGGAGCTGCCTGTGGAAAACTGCCGCCTGTAAGTCCTGTTAGGAACAAGGCTCCAGAGGTGCAGTAAAACTGAAGCCATGTACTGACTTCAGTGTGGAGGGTGTGAGGAGGTTATCAGCTGTTTCCTAACGCTGCTTGGATCCACATGCAGCCGCTGCTCTTCGAAGTGGTGCAGCGTGTAGTCGCGGTGTGTCTCCCGGCTCTCAGCGGCTTGCCGCCGTTGCCCGGGTAACTGTCCTTGAGTTCCGGTTGTTGCGATCACGTGTGCGCACCACGTGACCGCAGAGGAGAGTGACGTACGTTTCGCAGTGTAGCTTGATCACAGAACGTAGTGTGATCAGTAGGAGTTTCTTATTTAAGGACGGTGCTGGATGCTCATTGGGTATTGAGTTGTGATGGACATTTTACTTCACCTATCCTTGGGTCTGTTAGGACATCAGTCAGAGTAAAGGGAGAACATGATGTTCTGCACACTAATATATATCCCCAATGATTGGCATATATTTGTTCAATGATATTATTATTATATATGCCTGTTTGATAATTAATTTGGGATTTGACATTGTTATAATATTAAATATAATAATTAATCAAGGTGCACAATTCTCAATAAGCTAAAAATAAATAGTGGGATTTAAAATCTAAAATGTTGACAATCTAAAAGGTTATTTAACATGGGGTGATATGGAATTAACTATGTGCGTGTCGTTGTCCATATCTATATATTAACTAGATGGACAAAGTGATACTAAAATATGAATAGAAAACCTTGTATAATAAATTTATTAAATAGTAGGATGTGAAATATATGTATTATAAATAAAAATATATATAAATAAATAAATCAATAAATAATTAAATAAATAATTAAATAAAATGGAATGGGCAATAATAAAAAGTGCCTATAGAAATGTGATTTAAAGTGGGAAGAAAAGAGGGAAAACCTAATAAGGTCAAAAAAGGGGTGGGGAGGGGGGGAAATGTGGGAAGGAATGGGGGGAAAAAGGGGGGGGAAGAAAGGGAGGGAAAAATAATGGGGGGGAGGGGAAAAGGGTGGGGGGGAGGGTGTGGGGGGGATTGGTAAGAAAATGGGGGGGGGGGGCTAAGGGGGAAAGAAAAAGGGGGGGTTGGGAGTGGGTGTAATTAGTTTTGAGAGGGGAAAGTAGTGAAGTGTAAGTGATGAATTTGTGGATAATAATAATAGTGATATTAAAGAAAAAGAAAGATTTTTTGAAAATGGATAAATGACTTAATTGATAGTATATGCCGAGTGTGATTAATTAAAACGTGACAATTAGGAGGGTAATTTGTGCAAGGACTCTGTATCTTACTGTTTGTGTGGAAAAATTATAACCTAGGAACCCACATTGAAGTGAGGTGAAGATGTGATGTGTAGTGGTGTTGGATGAAGATTATAGGTTGTAATAAATGTGACAATTATACTGTTATTTTGTATTGTACTGTTGTACTGACTATATACTAAATGGCATATATCAATATTATAACATTAATGTGTGTAATCAAGATGAAAATGGATTCTTCGTGACTCAAAAAATAATAAGTTAATTAATTTAAAAAGACCCCAAAGTTAATATTTTCATTCATGCCAGCTGGATGTAAAGTTCCCATCTTAAAGATTCATTCGCTTTCTTTCTTCAGTAGACTGTCAGTTAGGTTTCCTCCTCGTATTCCAAGTCTGATCCTTTCTAGACCAAAGATTTTTAGCTCTTCATACCTGCTCACGTGACAAGTGTAAAAGTGATGGGCAACTGATGTTAGTTGTTTCATCCTTTGCTTGTCTGTGATGGCATTGCGTATGGATCCTATATGTTCTAGGATACGCTGTTTGAAGGGTCGTGTCGTCATGCCAATATATTTCTGGTTACAACTACAACTGAGGCAGTAGATAACACCCTCTGTTTGACAATTCATGTAATCCGTAATTAGAATTGTATTCCCATATTTGTCCTCTACTTCTTTTGTGGGGACAATGTATTTGCAGGCTTTGCATTTCCCGCAAGGTTATGTGCCCGTAATTATTGTTTTTTTGTCAGGGAATTTCTGAAAGTGACTCTGTACCAGTTGGTCTTTTAAGTTTTTTGATCTGCGCCAACTCATAGAGACTTTGGGACCAAGTTTCTTAGATAGAGTAGGGTCTATGTGTAAAATATGCCAGTGCTTCTGTATTGCTTCGTTGATCTTTCTCCATTCTTGGCAGAAGTTTCCAACGAAGCGAATGGTGTTTTCAGACTTTTTTACTTCTTTTTTCTGCTTGAAGATAATATCTTCTCTCTTGATGACTTTAACAGATTTTAATGCTTTTTTCACAGAGGTTTTACTGTATCCTCTATTGCAGAGTCTCTGTGCCAGATCTGCGCTTTGTATTGTAAAGTTTTTTTCTTTCCCCCTTAGCCTCCCCCCCCCCATTTTCTTACCAATCCCCCCCACCCTTTTCCCCTCCCCCCATCATTTTTCCCTCCCTTTCTTCCCCCCCTTTTTCCCCCCATTCCTTACCACATTCCCCCCCCCTCCCCACCCCTTTTTTGACCTTATTAGGTTTTCCCTCTTTTCTTCCCACTTTAAATCACATTTCTATAGGCACTTTTTATTATTGCCCATTCCATTTTATTTAATTATTTATTTATTTAATGATTTATTTATTTATATAAATTTTTATTTATATACATATATTTCACATCCTACTATTTAATAAATTTATTATACAAGGTTTTCTATTCATATTTTAGTATCACTTTTTCCATCTAGTTAATATATAGATATGGACAACGACACGCACATAGTTAATCCCATATCACCCCCATGTTAAATAACCTTTTAGATTGTCAACATTTTAGATTTTAAATCCCACTATTTATTTTTAGCTTATTGAAAATTGTGCACCTTGATTAATTATTATATTTAATATTATAACAATGTCAAATCCCAAATTAATTATCAAACAGGCATATATAATAATAATATCATTGAACAAATATATGCCAATCATTGGGGATATATATTAGTGTGCAGATCATCATGTTCTCCCTTTACTCTGACTGATGTCCTAACAGACCCAAGGATAGGTGAAGTAAAATGTCCATCACAACTCAATACCCAATGAGCATCCAGCACCGTCCTTAAATAAGAAACTCCTACTGATCACACTACGTTCTGTGATCAAGCTACACTGCGAAACGTACGTCACTCTCCTCTGCGGTCACGTGGTGCGCACGCGTGATCGCAACAACCGGAACTCAAGGACAGTTACCCGGGCAACGGCGGCAAGCCGCTGAGAGCCGGGAGACACACCGCGACTACACGCTGCACCACTTCGGAGAGCAGCAGCTGCATGTGGATCCAAGCAGCGTTAGGAAACAGCTGATAACCTCCTCACACCCTCCACACTGAAGTCAGTACATGGCTTCAGTTTTACTGCACCTCCGGAGCCTTGTTCCTAACAGGACTTACCAGCGTCAGTTTTCCACAGGCAGCTCCTTTAGTATTGGTATCGTATGAACTCATACTTTATACCTAAAAGCACCTTTTTTCTTAGCATATTTACTACAGCCACAATAGGCTATTAATTTGCCTTAAAACATTTAGATGTTGCCTGTGTGTATGTGCATTATATAATTTGAGCAAATTTCATGCACTGTCTCTATGTGACTATCAATGATAGGTTGAGTCCTATAGCTATCTGAGTATTATAGTGCATGTACATATTTTGATTGCTCCAAGAGGTGCTGGACTTGTACGGTACCCAATAGGTATTGGGAGCGAACTGGTATATTCTTAAGTACGGCAGATTATTGTACAAAGAATCTTCAAGCTGTATATTAGTTCTAACCTTGCAGCAAACTGCTACTTAATTATTTTTATGTGCATTGTCTTCTGCTGTGGATATCAAAGAATATCCTTAGCTGTTTTTTTGCTCTCTCTCTCACTTTAGCCTCTCTGACATGTTGTTAAAAAATATTTTTTTGCAAATATATGATCAGGATTTAGAGGCTCACATATAGTGAGAATTTTGTTTTGGTGTGTGTGACAAATTATTTGAGGCTACATATACCATATTTTTTATTACACAATAATTATGACAGCAACAGGATTGCTATAATTGTCGTCTTATCATATATCACCACCTTATCCCGGCTATGCAAGTGGACGCCCCTTCATAGAATTTTTATATATGTTAACTGTCCTCATCGTAATTTTGTCGAATTGCACAGTGGACGCCCCTGTATATAATTATTGCACATGAATAATATTGTTACAATTTCATTTCTATGGGCATAAGATAATTCTAGATACTGAACATACGACTGATTCAGATCACCTATGATATACAATTCTGGCGATACGAGTATTGGGATTGACTGAATGGGCAGATTAAATAATTGCGGACATACCCTGCTGGAGATGCCCGATCTCGTCTGATCTTGGAAGCCAAGCAGTGGAGGGCCGGGTCAGTACTCGGATGGGAGACCACCCTGGAACACCCTGGTACTGCAAAAAATTCTTCTGCCCGATCTAGAGTGATCCCCAATAATATCAATTGGCATTCGGTTCTGTATGACTTATGATTTAATTCTCTACGACTAAATAATCCTGAATAGGATTGCTGTAGAATAAATGATGGTCATATATTACACAAAGGTGTTACTGTGATCTCAGTAAAACCATTAGCCCAAAGATTTGGATTTCTGGTTCTCATTGTGGTATTGAAAACCACATGAATTATATACAACACAGTGTTATATTTTCGCGTAGCTACACTATTTACGTACAATTCACTCCTATAATCATCTTTTAATAATGAATAAATAAAGTTATGTTTTATCAGAATTGATTAATACACACCCAATCCTCTGAATTGAGTGCTCCCACACAAGAGTCTACTTTCCAACTCTCTTTTGTTGGGTTTTCTTAGCTGATACTCCTATTGACTCTAGGGAGCACCACTGATAGCAACAAATATTTGCAAAAGGATTTTTAATCCACATGCACAAGGTTGCTGTATCCATAACGCAATTTAGCGTCATAAATCAGTTTTTCAGAGGGCATTAGAAATTTATTGCAAGACTAGTGCGGTCCCAAAAAAAGCTTCTTTTCCAAACCTTATCAGGAATATGCAGAACATCTCTGATAGCCTATATAAGAGCCTCTATTCCCTGTGACAGAGCCGCATCCCCCCACTCCAAATCCACCTCACCCTCCTCCATGTCTGACCTGTCAGCGTCAGACCGCAGGATATGGGCCAGAGATCGCTTTTGTGGACAAATGAGAGGGGAATGAGACACTGTTTTGGGGACTGAGTCTCTGTTCATAAACTCATCCACAGTCTGTTTTAAGTATTGCGTCTCTTTCTCATTGCGGGACAATTTTGTATAAGGAGTGGAGATCATTCCTTTAAGAGAATTAACCCACTCCGGTTCAGCCCCGCTATTCTGTGAACCCTGAGTACCCAGTAGTGAGCCCCCTGATGAAGAGGAACACTTCCTGTACAAGAAACACACTCTTTGCATGACATAATGTAAATGTGACAGCACACACACACAGGAAAAGCTTAATCACAAGTAACTCACAAAGAGCCCTTCAGGGAGACACAGAGTAGTTTGGAGACAGCCCCCAAAGCGCCCTTACCGCTAATGTCAAGCTTATCCAGGTCGCAGACTAAGTACCCTAATAGGGGACTTAGTACACTAATAGTCGCTTCCCCCCTGCTATGACCCCCTGGTACCGCTGAGGTAATTTGGAGTCACACTGGAGGAGCTGCGCGTCCCTGTCAGTCAGCATCTGTGTCCACTGCAGAGGGAAAATGGCGCTGGTGAGCTGCTGGATCCTCTCATAGTGAAGCCCTGCCCCTTCAATGGCGCGCGGTCTTTCCGCTTTTTCTATACTGGCTGAGGTAATTTTTGTGTTTAAAATGGAGTAGAACCGTTTTAAGGCTGTGTTTGCCAGTTTGGGTACTGTGTACAGTGTACTGAGACGCAGTTGTGTGCTGTGTCTGGAGATGGATTCCGCCCCGTTTAGAAGCCGTGAGTCTCCGTACCATCGTGCCGCCATAATGGCCGGCGCCCCCCTAACCGGGAAGCCGGCTCAGTACTCACCACTCTTCATTCTTCTGGCTCTGTTAGGGGTGGCGGCGTGCTATGGGACTGTACGCTCGCCGTGGTGGGGCTTGCAAATAGTTCCCTCAGGAGCTCAGTGTCCTGTCAGTGGGGAATGGGACCATTAACCCTTCAAGAGGTTGGGCCGTTCCCCCCCTAAGTTCCACGAGGCAGGCAGGCTGGTGCCAACCAGCCCTGCCTGAAAATAACAAAGAGAAAATAAATGCAGAAAACTCTTCAGGAGCTTCCTTCAGCGTGACCGGCTCCTCCGGGCACATTTTCTAAACTGAGTCTGGTAGGAGGGACATAGAGGGAGGAGTCAGCCCACACTATCAAATTCTTAAAGTGCCCATGGCTCCTAGTGGACCCATCTATACCCCATGGTACTAAATGGACCTCAGTATCCTCTAGGACGTAAGAGAAATAATTAAAGCACTAACAGCCATACTTATACCTATTGATCGTTTTTTATGTTTTTACATGAAAGCACATCAATATCTAAAGACCTAATAATTTCTTCACATTGTGTATGTTTTTTGTTTCTTTATTTAAAATATCTCACATTAAACCTTAAGGTCACTTTCACATGCGTTACACCGTATACTAATTAGGCCCAATTTTTCCTCCATATCATTGTTTTTCTTTTTCTTGGGTGAGGCTTACAGATTTTCGAATGAATATTCAACAGGGCGACAACAGAACATTTACCATCCTTTACTTTTTGCTTAGGTGATGCCAGGGTGCCCAGAAGGAGGATGCTAATTACCCAGACACAGTGCCAGATTAAGGTCCACATGGGCCTGGAGCTGAAATCTATGAAGGGCCTATTGCATGTCGCGCAGTTGGTGTGATTAGCGTCACAGAGAATTTTTACGTGTGAGGGCAGAGGGGGGGGGGGGGTGTAGTGGCATACTACTGCACTTCCTCCCTCCCACACTACATCTCTTCACTATATCACTACTACACTACATCACCGCACTATGGGGCATATTTATCACAATCCGCATCTGAGATGTGCATGGAATGTGATAAATTCGACCAAAATCGCATTGAGATGGTTGAATACATAGCAAGGATGCATCAACTATGACATACAGGGACAGAGCTTGTGAGAAAGCTTTTTCATGAAAAATACCCTGAGATTGTACAGCGCATGCCCTGCCACCGGCTACTCCCCTTTCACACCTGTGACACCCCCTCCCACCTCTGCTTACACTAAGATGCACAGTGATCAGTGTGCTCTCTCCCCCAGTCATATGGTCACCGGGCTCCTGCTCGGTGTGACCCAGATCAGCTGAGCTGTAAACCGGCATCTCATACACTGTAAATTCCGGTTTACAGGACAGCTGATCAGAGTCACAGAGCAGGATTACGGCAACCAGTTGACTGGGGGAGAGAGCTCACCGATCAACACTACGTTACCAACTTACACTACATTCCTGCACTATGGCCCTCATTCCGAGTTGTTCGCTCGCTAGCTGCTTTTAGCAGCCATGCAAACGCTAAGCCGCCGCCCTCTGGGAGTGTATCTTAGCTTAGCAGAAGTGCGAACGAAAGGATCGCACCGCTGCTACAAAAAAAAGATTGTGCAGTTTCTGAGCAGCTCGAGACTTACTCCTACCTTGCGATCACTTCAGACTATTTAGTTCCTGTTTTGACGTCACAAACACGCCCTGTTTTCGGCCAGCCACTCCCCCGTTTCCCCAGTCACTCCTGCGTTTTTATCTGGCACGCCTGCGTTTTTACACACACTCCCCGAAAACGGTCAGTTACCACCCAGAAACACCCACTTCCTGTCAATCACTCAACGATCAGCAGTGCAACTAAAAAGCGTCGCTAGAGCTTGTGTAAAACTACATCGGCTTTTGTGAAAGTACGACGCGCCTGCGCAGTGCGCACCATACGTGTGCGCAGAAGTGCCATTTTTTGAGCTGATCGCTGCGCTGCGAAAGAAAGCAGCTAGCGATCAACTCGGAATGACCCCCTATATCACTAAGCTACCTCCCCACACTATATCCCCACACTACACCTCACTAATCTACCTCCCAACACTACATTACTGTTAACTACTCACACCTCATCCTTTAGAGTGAAGCAGTACAAACAGGATAGAGGGAAAGGAGGGGTGAGCCTGAGGAAGGAAGGAAGGAGTAGGAAAAAAAGGGGGACAGCTGGGAATAGGAGCAGGGAGAAGTGCGTACCTGGTCCTGGGGATGGGAGGGACTACACTGGATGTCTGAATACTCACTGCAGTGCATCAGCTTAGTGGCTGACTTAGGCGTCAGCAGGATCTTGAAACAGGGATGTGCAGGATATACCCCCCAACACAGACTACTGACCTGATCTTCACATTCTATTCAGGGCTCCCCTGCATTACTCATATTAGGAACGCTGATGGCTCCATGATGAAACTGCTGCTACATTTGGTCTATCAGGCACTGCCCTCTTTTCTACACAGTTTGTGAGAAGCGCAGGTGGCAAGAGGGGTGGAAGTATGGGTCGTGAAAGGAGTAGCGACACAGGTGGGGGGAGGCAGAGATACATTTGGAGAGGGAGACTGAAGCGTAGATGGGGAGAAGACAGACACACAGGTGGAGAGGAAGGTAGAGATACAGGTGGAGAAGGGGGTAGAGATACAGGTGGTGAGGGAGGCAGAGATGCATTTGGAGAGGGAGGCGGAAGCGCAGATGGAGACAAGGCAAAGACACAGGTGGAGTGGAAGGTAGTAACAGAGGTGGAGAGGGAGGTGGAAGCACAGGTAGAGAGAAGGCAGAACCATAGGTGGGGTGGATGGCAGAGAAAGAGGTTGATAGGAGCAGAGACACAGGTGGAAAGGAGGGCAGAAGCACAGGTGGGGAGAGGGCAGAGAAAAAGGTAGGGAGGGGGAAATGGCACAAGTGGCGAACGAGGCAGAGGTACTAGTAGGAAGGTATAGGGGTGGACACACAGGTAGTGAAGGTGGCAGAGAGACAGGAAGTGAAGGTGGCAAAGACACAAATGGAGAGGGTGGTGGAAGCACAGGTAGAGAGAAGGCAGAAACATATGTGGAGAGGGGGAGTCATACAGGTGGGGAGGGGGTAGGGATACAGGTGGAGAGAGAGACAGACACACAGGTGGGGAGGTGGTATAGATACAGGTGGAGAGGGAGAGAGAGACACAGGTGTAGAGGTGGTAGACACACAGGTGGGGAGGTGGTATAGATACAGGTGGAGAGGGAGAGAGAGACACAGGTGGGGAGGTGGTATAGATATAGGTGGAGAGGGAGAGAGAGACACAGGTGGGGAGGTGGTAGACACACAGGTGGGGAGGTGGTATAGATACAGGTGGAGAGGGAGAGAGAGACACAGGTGGGGAGGTGGTAGACACACAGGTGGGGAGGTGGTATAGATACAGGTGGAAAGGGAACATAAATGTTTTCCTAAAAAAAAAAAGTGTGCAATTAAAAGTAGAGATGAGCGGGTTCGGTTTCTTTGAATCCGAACCCGCACGAACTTCACTTTTTTTTCCACGGGTCCGAGCGACTCGGATCTTCCCGCCTTGCTCGGTTAACCCGAGCGCGCCCGAACGTCATCATGACGCTGTCGGATTCTCGCGAGGCTCGGATTCTATCGCGAGACTCGGATTCTATATAAGGAGCCGCGCGTCGCCGCCATTTTCACTCGTGCATTGAGATTGATAGGGAGAGGACGTGTCTGGCGTCCTCTCAATTAGAATAGAGATAGATAGATTAGATAGAGAGAGATTGTGCAGAGTCGCAGACAGAGTTAGTTTACCACAGTCAGTGACCAGTGCAGTTGCTAGTTAACTTTTATTTAATATAATATATCCGTTCACTTCTCTCTGCTATATCCGTTCTCTGCCTGAAAAAAAAAACGATACACAGCACAGTCAGTCACACAGTGTGACTCAGTCTGTGTGCACTCAGCTCAGCCCAGTGTGCTGCACAGTCATCAATGTATAAATTAAAAGCTTATAATTAATTGTGGGGGAGACTGGGGAGCACTGCAGGTTGTTAGCAGGAGCCAGGAGTACAATTATATTAATTAACAGTGCACACTTTTGCTGCAGGAGTGGTGACCAGTGCCTGACCACCAGTATAGTATTGTTGTATACTACTAATATCTCTTTAAATATCAACCAGTCTATATTAGCAGCAGACACAGTACAGTGCGGTAGTTCACGGCTGTGGCTACCTCTGTGTCGGCACACGGCAGGCAGTCCGTCCGACCAGAATTGTATTATTTATTATTATATACCTACCACCTAACCGTGGTTTTTTTTTCATTCTTTATACCGTCATAGTGTCATCCTAATTGTTACGAGTATACTACTATCTCTTTATCAACCAGTGTACAGTGCGGTAGTTCACGGCTGTGGCTACCTCTGTGTCGGCACACGGCAGGCAGTCCGTCCGACCAGAATTGTATTATTTATTATTATATACCTACCACCTAACCGTGGTTTTTTTTTCATTCTTTATACCGTCATAGTGTCATCCTAATTGTTACGAGTATACTACTATCTCTTTATCAACCAGTGTACAGTGCGGTAGTTCACGGCTGTGGCTACCTCTGTGTCGGCACACGGCAGGCAGTCCGTCCGACCAGAATTGTATTATTTATTATTATATACCTACCACCTAACCGTGGTTTTTTTTTCATTCTTTATACCGTCATAGTGTCATCCTAATTGTTACGAGTATACTACTATCTCTTTATCAACCAGTGTACAGTGCGGTAGTTCACGGCTGTGGCTACCTCTGTGTCGGCACACGGCAGGCAGTCCGTCCGACCAGAATTGTATTATTTATTATTATATACCTACCACCTAACCGTGGTTTTTTTTTCATTCTTTATACCGTCATAGTGTCATCCTAATTGTTACGAGTATACTACTATCTCTTTATCAACCAGTGTACAGTGCGGTAGTTCACGGCTGTGGCTACCTCTGTGTCGGCACACGGCAGGCAGTCCGTCCGACCAGAATTGTATTATTTATTATTATATACCTACCACCTAACCGTGGTTTTTTTTTCATTCTTTATACCGTCATAGTGTCATCCTAATTGTTACGAGTATACTACTATCTCTTTATCAACCAGTGTACAGTGCGGTAGTTCACGGCTGTGGCTACCTCTGTGTCGGCACACGGCAGGCAGTCCGTCCGACCAGAATTGTATTATTTATTATTATATACCTACCACCTAACCGTGGTTTTTTTTTCATTCTTTATACCGTCATAGTGTCATCCTAATTGTTACGAGTATACTACTATCTCTTTATCAACCAGTGTACAGTGCGGTAGTTCACGGCTGTGGCTACCTCTGTGTCGGCAGTCGGCAGGCAGTCCGTCCATCCATAATTGTATTATTATTATAATATATACCACCTAACCGTGGTTTTTTTTTCATTCTTTATACCGTCGTCATAGTGTCATACTAGTTGTTACGAGTATACTACTATCTCTTTATCAACCAGTGTACAGTGCGGTAGTTCACGGCTGTGGCTACCTCTGTGTCGGCAGTCGGCAGGCAGTCCGTCCATCCATAATTGTATTATTATTATAATATATACCACCTAACCGTGGTTTTTTTTTCATTCTTTATACCGTCGTCATAGTGTCATACTAGTTGTTACGAGTATACTACTATCTCTTTATCAACCAGTGTACAGTGCGGTAGTTCACGGCTGTGGCTACCTCTGTGTCGGCAGTCGGCAGGCAGTCCGTCCATCCATAATTGTATTATTATTATAATATATACCACCTAACCGTGGTTTTTTTTTCATTCTTTATACCGTCGTCATAGTGTCATACTAGTTGTTACGAGTATACTACTATCTCTTTATCAACCAGTGTACAGTGCGGTAGTTCACGGCTGTGGCTACCTCTGTGTCGGCAGTCGGCAGGCAGTCCGTCCATCCATAATTGTATTATTATTATAATATATACCACCTAACCGTGGTTTTTTTATACCACCTAACCGTGGCAGTCCGTCCATAATTGTATACTAGTATCCAATCCATCCATCTCCATTGTTTACCTGAGGTGCCTTTTAGTTCTGCCTATAAAATATGGAGAACAAAAAAGTTGAGGTTCCAAAATTAGGGAAAGATCAAGATCCACTTCCACCTCGTGCTGAAGCTGCTGCCACTAGTCATGGCCGAGACGATGAAATGCCAGCAACGTCGTCTGCCAAGGCCGATGCCCAATGTCATAGTACAGAGCATGTCAAATCCAAAACACCAAATATCAGAAAAAAAAGGACTCCAAAACCTAAAATAAAATTGTCGGAGGAGAAGCGTAAACTTGCCAATATGCCATTTACCACACGGAGTGGCAAGGAACGGCTGAGGCCCTGGCCTATGTTCATGGCTAGTGGTTCAGCTTCACATGAGGATGGAAGCACTCAGCCTCTCGCTAGAAAACTGAAAAGACTCAAGCTGGCAAAAGCACCGCAAAGAACTGTGCGTTCTTTGAAATCCCAAATCCACAAGGAGAGTCCAATTGTGTCGTTTGCGATGCCTGACCTTCCCAACACTGGACGTGAAGAGCATGCGCCTTCCACTATTTGCATGCCCCCTGCAAGTGCTGGAAGGAGCACCCGCAGTCCAGTTCCTGATAGTCAGATTGAAGATGTCAGTGTTGAAGTACACCAGGATGAGGGGGATATGGGTGTTGCTGGCGCTGGGGAGGAAATTGACCAGGAGGATTCTGATGGTGAGGTGGTTTGTTTAAGTCAGGCACCCGGGGAGACACCTGTTGTCCGTGGGAGGAATATGGCCGTTGACATGCCAGGTGAAAATACCAAAAAAATCAGCTCTTCGGTGTGGAGGTATTTCACCAGAAATGCGGACAACAGGTGTCAAGCCGTGTGTTCCCTTTGTCAAGCTGTAATAAGTAGGGGTAAGGACGTTAACCACCTCGGAACATCCTCCCTTATACGTCACCTGCAGCGCATTCATAATAAGTCAGTGACAAGTTCAAAAACTTTGGGTGACAGCGGAAGCAGTCCACTGACCAGTAAATCCCTTCCTCTTGTAACCAAGCTCACGCAAACCACCCCACCAACTCCCTCAGTGTCAATTTCCTCCTTCCCCAGGAATGCCAATAGTCCTGCAGGCCATGTCACTGGCAAGTCTGACGAGTCCTCTCCTGCCTGGGATTCCTCCGATGCATCCTTGCGTGTAACGCCTACTGCTGCTGGCGCTGCTGTTGTTGCCGCTGGGAGTCGATGGTCATCCCAGAGGGGAAGTCGTAAGCCCACTTGTACTACTTCCAGTAAGCAATTGACTGTTCAACAGTCCTTTGCGAGGAAGATGAAATATCACAGCAGTCATCCTACTGCAAAGCGGATAACTGAGTCCTTGACAACTATGTTGGTGTTAGACGTGCGTCCGGTATCCGCCGTTAGTTCACAGGGAACTAGACAATTTATTGAGGCAGTGTGCCCCCGTTACCAAATACCATCTAGGTTCCACTTCTCTAGGCAGGCGATACCGAGAATGTACACGGACGTCAGAAAAAGACTCACCAGTGTCCTAAAAAATGCAGTTGTACCCAATGTCCACTTAACCACGGACATGTGGACAAGTGGAGCAGGGCAGGGTCAGGACTATATGACTGTGACAGCCCACTGGGTAGATGTATGGACTCCCGCCGCAAGAACAGCAGCGGCGGCACCAGTAGCAGCATCTCGCAAACGCCAACTCTTTCCTAGGCAGGCTACGCTTTGTATCACCGCTTTCCAGAATACGCACACAGCTGAAAACCTCTTACGGCAACTGAGGAAGATCATCGCGGAATGGCTTACCCCAATTGGACTCTCCTGTGGATTTGTGGCATCGGACAACGCCAGCAATATTGTGTGTGCATTAAATATGGGCAAATTCCAGCACGTCCCATGTTTTGCACATACCTTGAATTTGGTGGTGCAGAATTTTTTAAAAAACGACAGGGGCGTGCAAGAGATGCTGTCGGTGGCCAGAAAAATTGCGGGACACTTTCGGCGTACAGGCACCACGTACAGAAGACTGGAGCACCACCAAAAACTACTGAACCTGCCCTGCCATCATCTGAAGCAAGAAGTGGTAACGAGGTGGAATTCAACCCTCTATATGCTTCAGAGGTTGGAGGAGCAGCAAAAGGCCATTCAAGCCTATACAATTGAGCACGATATAGGAGATGGAATGCACCTGTCTCAAGTGCAGTGGAGAATGATTTCAACGTTGTGCAAGGTTCTGATGCCCTTTGAACTTGCCACACGTGAAGTCAGTTCAGACACTGCCAGCCTGAGTCAGGTCATTCCCCTCATCAGGCTTTTGCAGAAGAAGCTGGAGGCATTGAAGAAGGAGCTAACACGGAGCGATTCCGCTAGGCATGTGGGACTTGTGGATGCAGCCCTTAATTCGCTTAACAAGGATTCACGGGTGGTCAATCTGTTGAAATCAGAGCACTACATTTTGGCCACCGTGCTCGATCCTAGATTTAAAGCCTACCTTGGATCTCTCTTTCCGGCAGACACAGGTCTGCTGGGGTTGAAAGACCTGCTGGTGACAAAATTGTCAAGTCAAGCGGAACGCGACCTGTCAACATCTCCTCCTTCACATTCTCCCGCAACTGGGGGTGCGAGGAAAAGGCTCAGAATTCCGAGCCCACCCGCTGGCGGTGATGCAGGGCAGTCTGGAGCGACTGCTGATGCTGACATCTGGTCCGGACTGAAGGACCTGACAACGATTACGGACATGTCGTCTACTGTCACTGCATATGATTCTCTCAACATTGATAGAATGGTGGAGGATTATATGAGTGACCGCATCCAAGTAGGCACGTCACACAGTCCGTACTTATACTGGCAGGAAAAAGAGGCAATTTGGAGGCCCTTGCACAAACTGGCTTTATTCTACCTAAGTTGCCCTCCCACAAGTGTGTACTCCGAAAGAGTGTTTAGTGCCGCCGCTCACCTTGTCAGCAATCGGCGTACGAGGTTACATCCAGAAAATGTGGAGAAGATGATGTTCATTAAAATGAATTATAATCAATTCCTCCGCGGAGACATTGACCAGCAGCAATTGCCTCCACAAAGTACACAGGGAGCTGAGATGGTGGATTCCAGTGGGGACGAATTGATAATCTGTGAGGAGGGGGATGTACACGGTGATATATCGGAGGGTGAAGATGAGGTGGACATCTTGCCTCTGTAGAGCCAGTTTGTGCAAGGAGAGATTAATTGCTTCTTTTTTGGGGGGGGTCCAAACCAACCCGTCATATCAGTCACAGTCGTGTGGCAGACCCTGTCACTGAAATGATGGGTTGGTTAAAGTGTGCATGTCCTGTTTTGTTTATACAACATAAGGGTGGGTGGGAGGGCCCAAGGATAATTCCATCTTGCACCTCTTTTTTCTTTTCTTTTTCTTTGCATCATGTGCTGATTGGGGAGGGTTTTTTGGAAGGGACATCCTGCGTGACACTGCAGTGCCACTCCTAGATGGGCCCGGTGTTTGTGTCGGCCACTAGGGTCGCTAATCTTACTCACACAGCTACCTCATTGCGCCTCTTTTTTTCTTTGCGTCATGTGCTGTTTGGGGAGGGTTTTTTGGAAGGGACATCCTGCGTGACACTGCAGTGCCACTCCTAGATGTGCCCGGTGTTTGTGTCGGCCACTAGGGTCGCTAATCTTACTCACACAGTCAGCTACCTCATTGCGCCTCTTTTTTTCTTTGCGTCATGTGCTGTTTGGGGAGGGTTTTTTGGAAGGGCCATCCTGCGTGACACTGCAGTGCCACTCCTAGATGGGCCCGGTGTTTGTGTCGGCCACTAGGGTCGCTTATCTTACTCACACAGCGACCTCGGTGCAAATTTTAGGACTAAAAATAATATTGTGAGGTGTGATGTGTTCAGAATAGGCTGAAAATGAGTGTAAATTATGTTTTTTGAGGTTAATAATACTTTGGGATCAAAATTACCCCCAAATTCTATGATTTAAGCTGTTTTTTAGGGTTTTTTTAAAAAAACACCCGAATCCAAAACACACCCGAATCCGACAAAAAAAATTCGGTGAGGTTTTGCCAAAACGCGGTCGAACCCAAAACACGGCCGCGGAACCGAACCCAAAACCAAAACACAAAACCCGAAAAATTTCCGGCGCTCATCTCTAATTAAAAGAGGACATGCAGCTGAAGATTCTCAATTAGAGCATTCATCAGTACTCCATTAGATTGAATGTGCGGGATACGGTCGTTAGATCGACCCAACTTAGGTCGACAGTCATTAGGTCGACCACTGAAGGTCGACATTGCTGTTAGGTCGACATGGGAGTTAGGTTGACATGTACTAGGTCGACAGGGCAAAAGGTTGACATGAGTTTTCAACATTTTTTTTTTTTTTTTTTCATACTTAACGATCCACGTGGACTACGATTGGAATGGTAACCTGTGCTGAGCGCAGCGGTAGTGGAGCGAGGCACCTTGCCCGAAGCATGCGAGGGGACACGGTCACTAATTGGGGTTCCCCGTCACTTTACGGAGAAAACAACACCAAAAACAGTCTAAAAACTCATGTCGACCTATTTACCTGTTGATCTAGTACATGTCGACCTAATGCTCATTGCCTGTTGACCTAACAGCAATGTCGACCTTCAGTGGTCGACCTAAGTTGGGTCGAGCCAACGACCCATACCCGAATGTGCAGCTATATCAGCGCTTTCCTGTTGCAACATATACACTTGAACATCTTGGAGTGAACAATAGATACACACCGTGTATTTGAACACACCCAGGGATTCATGCCCTCCAACTGTACCTTTTTAATTGGTACAGCACTTTTTTTTATGGTCTGTACCGATTTTTGGCTCTCCAAACTTCCATTGAAAGTACAGGAAAAGGGGCGTGGCCACACCACTTTACCCGTGGCCATGCCCCCTTTTCTAATTTGTACCAATTTTTATGTGTAAAACGTTGGAGGGTATGGGGATTTAAAACAAATAATTATCTTTTGAGAATAGTCCTAATAATGCTGGATAGTCCAATAAAGGTGCACTTTTCTTTTAAGTAAATCCACAGCAATATCCAAATAATACTGTATAGCCACTTCCTGTTTAGATCCTGGAACAACAGATGTGTCCTCCATCCATATAATGGCTGAAGTCAGTAGCTGAGAGGTGGCAGTGACAGTCCACAACGGCCCCCCAGGGGCCACTCCATGGTCACCCTGTTGCTGCAGCTAGTGGTGATGGCGTCTGGCTGCAGTACTGTCAGTGGAGAGAGGGCATAGACACAGGTGTGAAGGAAGACAAAGATACAGATGGGGAGGGGAAGATACAGGCTGGGAGGGGGGAGATACAGGTGGGAAGGGGGAGATACAGATGGGGAGGGGGGAGATAGAGGTGGGGAGGGGAGATACAGGTAAGGAGGGGGAGAGGAGATACAGGTGGGAAGGGGGAGATACAGATGGGGAGGGGGGAGATAGCGGTGGGGAGGGGGAGATACAGGTGGGGAGGGGGGAGAGGAGATACAGGTGGGGAGGGGGGAGATACAGGTGGGGAGGGGGGAGATACAGGTGGGGAGGGGGGAGATACTGGTGGGGAGGGGGAGATACAGGTGAGAAGGGGGAGATACAGGTGAGAAGGGGGGAGATACAGGTGGGTCGGGGGGAGATACAGGTGGGGAGGGGGGAGATACAGGTGGGGAGGGGGGAGATACAAGTGGGGAGGGGGGAGATACAGGTGAGGAGGGGGGAGATACAGGTGAGAAGGGGGGAGATACAGGTGAGGAGGGGGAGATACAGGTGGGGAGGGGGGAGATACAGGTGGAGAGGTTAGATACTGGTGTAAGAGCAGCAGGTGACGGGAGGAGTAAAAATGGGATCGAGGGGATGCAGCATGTTCACAGGAAGAGCTGCGACCCCCGTGTTAACGGTGCATCGTGAAATTCTGTGCAAACAAGTAGCAGACCTCTGTCCTAAATGAGATACAGGTGGGGAGGGGGGAGAGCAGATACAGGTGGGGAGGGGGGAGATATGGGGAGGGGGGAGATACAGGTGGGGAGGGGGGGGAGATACAGGTGGGGAGGGGGGAGAGGAGATACAGGTGGGGAGGGGGGAGATACCGGTGGGAAGGGAGGAGATATGGGGAGGGGGGAGATACAGGTGGGGGGGGGGGGAGATACAGGTGGGGAGGGGGGAGAGGAGATACAGGTGGGGAGGGGGGAGATACAGGTGGGAAGGGGTGGAGAGGGGGGAGATACAGGTGGGGAGGAGGAGATACAGGTGAGAAGGGGGGAGATACAGGTGGAGAGGTTAGATACTGGTGTAAGAGCAGCAGGTGACAGGGGAGGAGTAAAAATGGAATCGGGGGGATGGCTGCAGCATGTTCACAGGAAGAGCTGCGACCCCTGTGTTAACGGTGCATCGTGAAATTCCGTGCAAACAAGTAGCAGACCTCTGTCCTAAATGATCTACTACTCACAACTCCCCCCCCCCACCCCACCCTTCCCCGGCAACCCCACTGACCCCCAGCTCTACCCACCTGCTGAAGATCCAGCTTCAAAGTTATATCACTGTCAGCATGTCTGCAAAGCTTCAGACCATCCATGATCTAACGGTGCACAGGAGGCAGGGCTTTGGACGTGTCCCAGGGGTGGAGCTTGGACAGATCCCAGAGGCGGAGCTTTGGACGGGTCCCGGGGGAGGAGCTTGGACGGATCCCAGAGGCTGAGCCTTGGACGGGTCCTGGGGGCAGAGCTTGGACGGATCCCGAAGGCGGAGCTTGGACGGATCCCAGAGGCTGAGATTCTTACAGGTCTGGGAGGTGGTGCTTACTGCTTAGGATGGCGGTGTCCCACAGGCTGACATAGGAGGGACTAATGTCGGCCGGCTCTGGTCAGGGGGAGTGTGAGCTGGGCTGGTGGTGACAGGAAAAAAACTTTTTCCTGTCAACACTGGCAGTACTGCAAGGGATCTTGTGGGCCTATTTTGAATGGGGGGCCTGGAGCTGCAGCTCCATCCGCCCCATTGTTAATGCGGCCCTGCCCAGACATAGGTTTATCTGGGGGGCCTGAGCTAGCCATAGAGTCAGTTTAACTACTTTATAGAAAACATTTTGCAGATAGGGTGTGGCCACACAACCATGGGTTTGTGTGCACTGCAAAACTTGCACTCATTAATGGTACAACACTGACCATGGGAGACTTAAGTTGGGTACACATCTGGCTGACGGGTTGGCTGATCCACCGACCTATCTAACGATTGGTAAGTGCATACACAATTTCCAATCGTCAGTTCGATGTGTTGTGTCTAACATCACAACAGGACAGGCATTTAAATATGCCCACCGAATTGAGATGTCAGTTACTGGCGGTCCCTGCAGCAAAAGTGGTCAGCAAGACCGCCATACACATAATCAGATGCGCCGAATTATCTGAAGATATAGCTGCAGGGCCGTATGTCCATATCAGGGGTACACACCCGCCAGCAGGCTCGGAATATATAGGCCGTTCGATTGATTCACACAGCTTTAGGGGGAGATGTACTAAGCAGTGATAAAAGTGGAGAAGTGAGCCAGTGGAGAAGTTGCCCATGGCAAGCATTCAGCTGCTCTGTATAATTTTGTAGTATGCAAATTAAAAATGTTACGTCAGTGCTGATTGGTTGCTATGGGCAACTTCTCCACTGGCTCACTTCTCCTCTATTTCACTGCTTAGTACATCTCCCTCATAGTGGTCTATGTACAGTAATAAGCATTGGGGATAGATACATCCCAGCATCCACAGCAGCGCCAGGCAGCCAATACAGAAGGAGAGGGGGATGCTGCAGCGGCGCTTACTACCAATCAAATAGCGCTGCTGCGGCTCTCTGCTCCCCCTCCCTCCTCCTCCTTCTCACCTGCCTGCACCGAGAGGAAGCTGCACGAGGAGCCTGTCAGCGGGGAGAAGGTAAGTATGTCTCTCTCTCTCTCTCTCTCTCTCTCTCGGACACCGTCTGCTGCAATGTGTAAAAGGGGTCCCATCTGCCGCAATGTGTAAAAAGGGGTCCCATCTGCCGCAATGTGTAAAAAGGGGTCCTGGCTGCCGCAATGTGTATAAAGGGGGCCTGGCTGCCGCAATGTGTAAAAAGGGGTCCCGTCTGCCGCAATGTGTAAAAAGTGGTCCTGTCTGCCGCAATGTGTAAAAAGTGGTCCTGTCTGCCGCAATGTGTAAAAAGGGGTCCTGGCTGCCGCAATGTGTATAAAGGGGGCCTGGCTGCCGCAATGTGTAAAAAGTGGTCCCATCTGCCGCAATGTGTAAAAAGTGGTCCCATCTGCCGCAATGTGTAAAAAGGGGTCCGTCTGCCGCAATGTGTAAAAAGTGGTCCTGTCTGCCGCAATGTGTAAAAAGGGGGACTGGCTGCCGCAATGTGTAAAAAGGGGTCCCGGCTGCCGCAATGCGTAAAAAGTGGTCCCATCTGCCGCAATGTGTAAAAAGGGGTCCCGTCTGCCGCAATGTGTAAAAAGTGGTCCTGGCTGCCGCAATGTGTAAAAAGGGGGACTGGCTGCCGTAATGTGTAAAAAGGGGTCCCATCTGCCGCAATGTGCAAAAAGTGGTCCTGGCTGCCGCAATGTGTAAAAAGGGGGACTGGCTGCCGTAATGTGTAAAAAGGGGTCCCGTCTGCCGCAATGTGTAAAAAGTGGTCCTGGCTGCCGCAATGTGTAAAAAGGGGGACTGGCTGCCGTAATGTGTAAAAAGGGGTCCCATCTGCCGCAATGTGTAAAAAGGGGTCCCATCTGCCGCAATGTGTAAAAAGGGGTCCTGGCTGCCGCAATGTGTATAAAGGGGGCCTGGCTGCCGCAATGTGTAAAAAGGGGTCCCGTCTGCCGCAATGTGTAAAAAGTGGTCCTGTCTGCCGCAATGTGTAAAAAGTGGTCCTGTCTGCCGCAATGTGTAAAAAGGGGTCCTGGCTGCCGCAATGTGTATAAAGGGGGCCTGGCTGCCGCAATGTGTAAAAAGTGGTCCCATCTGCCGCAATGTGTAAAAAGTGGTCCCATCTGCCGCAATGTGTAAAAAGGGGTCCGTCTGCCGCAATGTGTAAAAAGTGGTCCTGTCTGCCGCAATGTGTAAAAAGGGGGACTGGCTGCCGCAATGTGTAAAAAGGGGTCCCGGCTGCCGCAATGCGTAAAAAGTGGTCCCATCTGCCGCAATGTGTAAAAAGGGGTCCCGTCTGCCGCAATGTGTAAAAAGTGGTCCTGGCTGCCGCAATGTGTAAAAAGGGGGACTGGCTGCCGTAATGTGTAAAAAGGGGTCCCATCTGCCGCAATGTGTAAAAAGTGGTCCTGGCTGCCGCAATGTGTAAAAAGGGGGACTGGCTGCCGTAATGTGTAAAAAGGGGTCCCGTCTGCCGCAATGTGTAAAAAGTGGTCCTGGCTGCCGCAATGTGTAAAAAGGGGGACTGGCTGCCGTAATGTGTAAAAAGGGGTCCCATCTGCCGCAATGTGTAAAAAGGGGTCCCATCTGCCGCAATGTGTAAAAAGGGGTCCTGGCTGCCGCAATGTGTATAAAGGGGGCCTGGCTGCCGCAATGTGTAAAAAGGGGTCCCGTCTGCCGCAATGTGTAAAAAGTGGTCCTGTCTGCCGCAATGTGTAAAAAGTGGTCCTGTCTGCCGCAATGTGTAAAAAGGGGTCCTGGCTGCCGCAATGTGTATAAAGGGGGCCTGGCTGCCGCAATGTGTAAAAAGTGGTCCCATCTGCCGCAATGTGTAAAAAGTGGTCCCATCTGCCGCAATGTGTAAAAAGGGGTCCGTCTGCCGCAATGTGTAAAAAGTGGTCCTGTCTGCCGCAATGTGTAAAAAGGGGGACTGGCTGCCGCAATGTGTAAAAAGGGGTCCCGGCTGCCGCAATGCGTAAAAAGTGGTCCCATCTGCCGCAATGTGTAAAAAGGGGTCCCGTCTGCCGCAATGTGTAAAAAGTGGTCCTGGCTGCCGCAATGTGTAAAAAGGGGGACTGGCTGCCGTAATGTGTAAAAAGGGGTCCCGTCTGCCGCAATGTGTAAAAAGTGGTCCTGGCTGCCGCAATGTGTAAAAAGGGGGACTGGCTGCCGTAATGTGTAAAAAGGGGTCCCGTCTGCCGCAATGTGTAAAAAGTGGTCCTGGCTGCCGCAATGTGTAAAAAGGGGGACTGGCTGCCGTAATGTGTAAAAAGGGGTCCCGGCTGCCGCAATGTATAAAAAGTGGTCCTGTCTGCCGCAATGTGTAAAAAGTGGTCCTGGCTGCCGTAATGTGTAAAAAGGGGGACTGGCTGCCGCAATGTGTAAAAAGGGGGATGCTGTCTGCTGTAATGTATAAAAGGGGCTCTACCTGGTGTAGTGGCGCTACTGTGCAGCATAATTTGAATAATGGAGACTACTGTGCACCGTAGTATGAATTGCTATTATTTTGTTGCCACGCCCCTTCCCGTGAAGCCACGCCCCTATATATTTTTCGCGCGCCTGCGGCGCGCACTGCGCCTATCTTGTACGGGGGGGGCACCAATATCGGTTCTTGCACACAGCGCTAAAATGCCTAGTTACGGCACTGGCAACACGCATGGACCCTGCTGTATTAATGCTGGAACCAGGCATGCAGCCACCTATTGGTGAATATGCGGGGCATTCTGTAAATCCCCTACTTTCATGCCTTGTGCACCGCTCCCTCCCCGCCGACCAAACTGTGACAGTAATATACTCAACAATTTATCCAGGAATGTAAGAACATGAAATTGAAAAAGCACAATATTTTTTTTTTTTTATATGTATATATACGTATCACAAATGACATGCAATATCCAACATCGTTACGTAATTATTCACACATTCTGGCAACCGCCTATGACCACCTAAACACTTCTTCCTTTACGGGCTGGGTGGGAGGGCTTCTTGTCCTTGCCGGGGGGTGAATGCACTCAGCCCCCCGGCTCCCAGCCTATAAGCCTGCTGCTACCTCTCTCCCCTGCAATTAACTTCGTAGTCTCTCACTGGCCATTCTGACTGGCCAGGTGCTAAAAGGGGTACCGGTGTGCTGGCTGCCACCTCCCCCCTTCTCCCCTGCCGGGGGTTCCCACCATACTGCTGTGTGCCCCTCCCCCTTACCTGGCTGTGGCAGCCATCTTTGGCTACCTTCGCCCCTTTAAGGAGGGAGAGGGTGACTTACCGGCGCCTCGCTTTATTCAACCAATAACTGAAATAAGACAACTTTGTTTCTTGGGCAAATCAAAAGGTCACAGCTTTATTGATTAAATACATAATCACAACCAAAACAACCGCAGGGCAAGGAAAGGGAAGCGGTGCATCAGGCTCACGCAACATTGTACCACCTGGGGCATGCCCGTCCCCACCTTGGGAGTACGCTACCATACCCCCTACAATTTTGGTACTACCTGGGTCATGCCCAAACCCACCATGTGGTTACGGGACCATGCCCCCTACCATTATGGGACCAGCTACCATCCGCACAGCACCCTACCCTGGCGCGCAACCCATATGGCTCCTGCCGTATTAATGCTGGAACCAGGCGTGCGGCCACCTATTGGTGAATATGCGAGGCATTCTGTAAATCCCCTACTTTCCCCACCACATGAGGTCCCCACAGGCCGGGGACCGAAGCCCCACCCTGCGCTACCAACTTACTCGCTCCAGGGCATCCTGCAAGGAATTGTTGAAAATGTCCAGGCCTATGTCGGACAGGTGCACCCCATCGCTCTTGTACAAACCTCTGCATTTCCCGGCCAGCTCGTTGTGCTGAACGACATTACCACCACTGGCTGTGACCAACTTGCTGATGGCTGCATTTACCTTCTTAAGGGCCCTGTCAATCCCAGGCCAGTCTTGGGATGATTTTTGACCACACTATGTGAACATTGCTCCACTGCCCCTTTATCCACGTAATGTCCTCCAGAGCCATCCTAATAATGTCTAGCGACTTGATCTTGCCCAGATCATTCCTGCCAAGGTGCAACACAATCACGTCCAGCCGCTCTGCCGTTTGCTCTGCCTTGCGCAATGTCTCCCTGGCCTGCGCCCATGTCATGCCCCCATTGCCGTACAAAATACCTTCCCTGCTTCCTGTTGCAGCCCCAGCTGCTGCCCGTATGGCCTTACTGCAGCACACTGCTCTGCCCAATGCCCGTATGAATGGCCCACAATCCAAATCTTCCTCTTCGTACCGATCCCTGTGAAGCACGCAGTGGCGGGGGTTGGGGGGGTGTTGGCAGGTGTCAGCAGATTACAACAATAGCTCTTGCGACGTTGTCGCTACCACTGGCCTGACATACGTTTTATAACTTTCTGACCTCCACCTCCCCAGCCCCTTTATTTCTTCCATGGAGCGCCCTTGACTGGCTGTGGATGTTGCTGCACCAGTCCTGAAGAAATGCGTACCGTACTTGCTTGCGTTCCAGGCAAAAGCTGTGACGCATCTCTTAAAAACTGCTGCAACTGGTACCTGGTGAGGGCCGCCCTATCTGCGTGAATAAGAAAATTCTCCCCCTGGCTGGCCTGACCTCCCTGAACTTGTGCGTTTCCAACAACCAGGCAAACTGCTGTGTCCCGATGCCTGGCATGCCGGATCCATCTCCCTTTTCCCCCTTGGTCTGTCTTTGACCTGTGAATCCTGCAGAAAACCATGTCTTCATTTACCACCACGTTTTTGAATAGCAGGCCGGTTCCTTCTGTCCTGTCTGATTCTGCTACTAGCTCCCCCACTCTAAACGCTTCGCGAAAATGCCGTAGTAAAAGCCGTCCTGAACAGCTCTGCCTCGTACGTATTGCTGCACACACCCGGTATGACGCGGGTAATGCTCCTGAGCCTTTCCTCAGTTACTGGCTCGCGCGTATCCAGCCTCCTTGGCTCTGCCCTGGCCCATCCCCTCATCACGGTGCGCACTAAAAAAACTTTAGTATCATCCCCTTTGCCGTGCAACTTGGAAAAGAAGGAAATACCTGCTAGTGTGGTGCTGGCCGAGGCTTTAGACACCCCTTCCTGTCTCATCTTACCCAGGAAGGACAGTAAATGCCGCAGGGGGTCTTGCCCTTCCAAGGCTCCTCTCCCATGAAATTGCTGCAACTTCCCCCATGCTGCCCTGTAGGCAGGGCTGCCATCAGAAATTGTGGGTCCCGGGACTGACAAAATGGGCAGGGCCCCCCCACCCCTTCCCCGGGAAAAGGCGGGCTGCAGGGGTGGGCGGGGCTGTGAATGTGGGTGGAGCTACAGCGGGAGCAGGACATCAATTGGCACGTACACCAGTTTAAAAAGAGAGAGGAAGATAGTGATAGGGAGAAAATGGCAGTGAGAGGAAGAGGTTCACAGGAAAAGGAAGATGGTGACAGGGAGAGGATGACAGGGAGAGGAAAAGGGTGACATGGAGAGGATGATGGTGAGAGGCGCATGGTGACGGATAGGATGATGGGGTGATAGTGACGGGGAATGGCAGAGGGCGATGGGGAGTGGTAGTACGTGACTGGAAGAAATAGAGAGGGAGAGGCTAAACACGACAGGAAAAGGGTGATAAATATAGTGATAATTACAATTTACTTACCTGGGCGCACGGCAGAGCTGCAGCATCACCTCCGATCCATCTGTGGTCGCAAGGGCAGGTGGGGAACATCATCAAAGAGCAGGCAGTCACTGGCAGAGGTAAAAAGCGCAGGGGACTCGGGGAGAGATGACAGGAGGTAGGAAATGTGGTGGGCGGGTGGGGTAGGGGGTTTGAAGGGTGTGGGGGTGGCCTTCCTCCTTTTGTCCAGGCAGACCTCCTCCTCTCCACCTTGGCCTGGTTACCAGCTGGCAGTTTTCCTATAGACATTTGGCACTGGGGATGGTCACTAGAACATGACCTCAGATCCCCAGCACCCAAGCTCAGCAGTCACATAGAAAGGGAAAGCGAAGTCCCAGAGAGGAGAGATGCAGCTCAGAGGCTCCCCCTCTGGCCTCCGTTCACTGCAGCAGCTGCTTCAGGACCAGTGTGGTATATGTAGCGCCGGACCCACCAGTGTTCCAGCTAGCGCGGCAGCGGCGGCAGGCAGTAGCCGGCATGTAGTGAGAGACAGGGACAGCGGCATTTTAAATGTTGAATCAACCGCGGCCCGCAAGCCAATCAGAGCTCACAGACCGGCAGTCAATCAGGAGCCAGCGGCTCCTGATTGGTTGCCGGTCCTCGAGCTCTGATTGGCTCGCGGCCCATGCCATACTTACAATGCAGCTGTTCCTGTCTCTCTCTACACGCTGGCTACTGCCTGCCGCTGCCACGCTACCTGGCTGGAACACTGGTGGGTCCGGCACTTCATATACAGTACCACACTTCTGACACCCGGGCCCCTTTCTGGCTGGGCCCGGGACTCGAGTACCCGCAGACCCCCCTTGATGGCGGGCCTGCCTGCAGGCTTTCCACATCTTGGGTGCCAGGGACCTTTCCACCAGCTCGCTTAGACAGGCTCGACTATCTGCCAAAGATGAGAGGGGCAAGTTAAGCCTTTTTCTTGCGCAAGCGATGCTGCTGCCCTAAATAGCTCCCATTTCTGTTGCGACAGCATGTCTGTGATCACATTCTGCTCGCCGTACACATGCTTTGCCCTAAATGTGATTTTGTGATGGAGGCATGCCGCCACTAAGCCTCGCAGTAATTTTACTACTGGGGGTGACGAAGCGGACTGATTGTTTATTGCTTGCTCCACTCCCATGTTGTCACACCAAAACTGGATGCATCTATTTGCCTGCCTATGGCCTCAAATGCCTACCGCTACTACTATAAGAAATAACTCTAAAGATGCCAGGTTCTTTGTTAGGCCTTTCCCTTTCCAACTGTCTGGCCATGACTCTGCACACCATTCGCCCTGCCAATATGCGCCAAAATCTGTGGCCCCTTTTGCCAGAGACAGTCGCTCTGGATACCTTCTCTCCTTGCTGCCCTTTCTGCTTAAAGCACTCTTTTGTAGAGGGTGCAAGCATGTTTAAACCTACAGGGGGGTCTGGTACAACGCGCATCATTAAAGGCGTAGCATTTAAGCTTGTCTTGCTTGTGCGTGCCAGGCCTCCCTGCTAGCTTTTGCGTCTTGCTACCTTTCTCAGCTCCGAACCTTGCTTGTGCTTTAAACCATAGTCCTATATCTCTTGCGCCAATCTTAATGGGCTTCTGCCCCTGCGCTCTGAGCCTAAACGCCTCATCATACCTGCGCCAAGCTTGTCCCCCTTGCTCCTTGTACATGGAATAGATGAGGTTGATGTATTTAATCATATTCATCGCCATGTTGGGGTACGTGAGCACGTGACAGCCTGAGTACACCAACATTCTGGATACCCAATGCTCAATGCTTTTATAGGATTCTTTCTGCCAACCCTCTTTCTCGATACATTTTTCTTTCTCCAACCAGCCCTCCTCAGTAAGGGAGCATATATCTACAAAATTTCCCTTCACAATCTCCTTCCTGAGCTGCATGGGTAGGTGCGAGTCTACCGCGCCTAGCTCATGGTCCACCGCTCCTCCCTGTTGCAAGAAAACTGACTTAATCGTCTCAGCTTGCCCTATTCTGATCAATACCACATCAGCCCCTGGGGATGCCAACTTCTTTTTCTTAATATTATCGCGTGCTAAGTGCAGATGCTCCCTTAGCGCTTTACACTTCTCATCATCCTCTGCGTCAGACCGGCTTTACCCCACTTCAGCCTGTGTGCTAACACTGGCCACCAATACCCCCGGGCTTTGCCCCGCACTCTGTATACCGCCGTGCACTCCACCCGCTATACTGGAAACTACCACACTTGCGTGCTATTACCCTGCACTAACATTTCATTAACAGCATCTATATTACAAGAATCTGTTATCTCACCGTTCCTGTGTGATGACGATCCGTTGCTTCCCAGCGCCGCGCTTGCCTGGGTGGCGGCCTCTGTCCCAGGAGCCCCTGCTGCACTTGCCACGGTGCCCGACTGCACTGCTTTCCTGCTGGACGAGGTGAGGATGTCACTCTTGGGTACACCTTGGTTCGCCATTTCCCCTCCCCTGGCTTCCGTCAGAAGGGCATGTATCGTTTCCCCGTGGCCAAAACTCTCCTGCCTCCTGCCTTCTGCCTCTGCGATTGCCTGCTGTCCACTGGAAGGGGTATCGAGGTTGCGGTAACCCCTCCTGGGGGGGGGGGGGGTAAAGATAAACTGGGGGGAATGGGTGAAGTACCCCGGCATACCCTCGCACGATCCGTTGTCCTCTGATGTTGTCTGGTGATTCTCCCTATATCCCCGGCGGTTACCTTTAGTAATCAGGTGGCGAGCGAAGCAAGCCACCGAGCCCGGTGTGACAAGCGATGCGAGCCCGTGAGGGTACTTTTCGGGTACCCTGTTTGGCCATAGCTCCTCCCCCTGGTGACGTATCTCCTCCCCTAGTGACGTCATAAGGTCCCTTCTCCCACTCCGATTTAGAACCAACCCTTGCCTCATGCTCCCTGTAGCGAGCTGGTCGATTTCTGCTCCTCCCAGGACGAGCTGCTGTATCTTCAAATGCCTGATTGTTGCTCTGGACTGTTCGAGCTGTGCGATTAACCTCCATGCCCTCTCACTGTATATGATGTAGCTGCTGCTGCTCCCTGCGTCTGCCTGACTGTGTCTGGAGGCAAACCCTCCTGCTGAATATGTCCTGGTCTCTGGATCTGCTTTGCTCTGGCTGGAGGTGAGCTGATGCTGCTGCTGGGACTCCCTGTGCCTGCCTGGCTGTGGCTGGAAGCAACCCCCTTTCTGAATATGCTCTGGACTCTGGATCTGCATTGCTCTGGCTGGAGGTGAGCTGATCTGGAGGTAAGCTGCTGCTGCGTCTTGTCCTTGTCGGGGGATGGGGGGGTGAATGCCCTCAGCCCCCCGGCTCCCAGCCTATAAGCCTGCCGCTACCCCCCTCCCCTGCAATTAACTCCCCTGTCTCTCACTGGCCGTTCTGACCGGCCAGGTACTAAAAGGGGGACCTGTGTGCTGGCTGCCACCTCCCCCCATTCCACTCCTCCGGGGGTTCCCGCCGTTGACCCGCAAGCTGCCGTGCGCCCCTCCCCCTTACCTGGCTGCAGTGGCCATCTTTGGCTACCTTTGCCCCTTGGAGGCTCCTCTAGCATCTTTAATAACGGTCTCCTCTGAGGCTTTTCAAAAGAAGCTTGCAGCATACTTTCCCCCTTCCTGTGACAGTGCCAGATCTTGACATGAAAAGGGGTGGAGCTACATGAATGGAGGGGGCGGGGCTACATGGAACCAGGCTGCTACAGCTCCGGCCAGCTTGTGATAGGTAAGTTGAGGGAGAGTGAGTGGGAGAGAGAAAGTGTGTGTGTGTGTGTGTGTGTGTGTGTGTGTGTGTTTATATATATATATATATATATATTTCTTTTTTATTATTATTTTTTTATGTTGTTTTTTTTTTGGGGGGGGGGGGGAAGCTGCCTATTTTGTGAGTCCCCGGGCCCCAGAATTTCTGATGGCAGCGCTGGTGGTGATAAACACATACACAAGTACAATTATGACACACATGTTCAAGTTAATGTTTACTTCAGGTAAGGCACAATCCCCAAAAAAGCACCAAAAGTCTGATTGTTGTTGTTTTAAAGTGGGAAAAAAATTCTGCAGATTGCAAAAATGTGCTTAAAAAGCAGTATAAGTCCAGTCCAGTGGTGCAGCCGTATAAGTTCAGGGCTACTGCCGTATAAGTCCAGTCCAGTGGTACAGCCATATAAGTTCAGGGGTACTGCCGTATAAGTTCAGGGGTACTGCCATATAAGTCCAGTGCTACTGCCGTATATGTCCAGGGGTACTGCCATATAAGTCCAGTGGTACTGCCGTATAAGTCCAGTACAGTAGTGCACCCATATAAGTTCAGGGGTACTGCCAAATAAATTCAGGGGTACTGCCGTATAAGTCCAGGGGCACTGCCGTATAAGTACAGTCCAGTGATGCAGCCATATAAATTCAGAGGTACTGCCATATAAGTTATGGGGTACTGCCGTATAAGTCCAGTGGTACTACCGTATAAGTTCAGGGGTACTGCCGTATAAGTCCAGTGGTACTGCCGTATAAGTCCAGAGGTACTGCCGTATAAGTCCTGGGGTACTGCTATATAATACCAGGGGTACTGTCGTATAAGACAAGTCCAGTGATGCAGCCATATAAGGTCAGAGGTACTGCCATATAAGTCCAGGGGTACTGCTATATAATACCAGGGGTACTGCCGTATAAGACAAGTCCAGTGATGCAGCCATATAAGTCCAGAGGTACTGCCGTATAAGTCCAGGGGTACTGCTATATAATACCAGGGGTACTGCCGTATAAGACAAGTCCAGTGATGCAGCCATATAAGTTCAGAGGTACTGCCGTATACGTTTAGGGGTACTGCCGTATAAGTCCAGTGGTACTGCCGTATAAGTCCAGTCTGGTGCAGCCGTATAAGTTCAGGGGTACTGCCATATAAGTCCAGTGGTTCTGCTGTATAAGTCCAGTCCAGTGGTGCAGCCATATACGTTCAGGGGAACTGCCGTATAAGTTCAGGGGTACTGCCATATAAGTCCAGTGGTACTGCCGTATAAGTCCAGTCCTGTGGTGCAGCCATATAAGTTCTGGGGTACTGCCGTATAAGTCCAGTGGTACTGCCGTATAAGGCCAGTCCAGTGGTGCAGCCGTATAAGTTCAGGGGTACTGCCATATAAGTCCAGTGGTGCAGCCGTATAAGTTCAGGGGTACTGCCATATAAGTCCACCAATATTGTGCGTGTTATTACATCTGGGCAAATTCAGCACATCCCATGTTTTGCACATACCATTAATTTGGTGGTACAGAATTTTTGGCAAAATTATAGGGGCATGCAGGAGATGCTGTCGGTGGCCCAAAAAATTGCAGGCCACGTTCAACATTCAGCCACTGCGTGACACTCCTAAATGGGCCAGGTGTTTGTGCAGCACACTTGTGTCGCTTAGCAAAGTCATCCAGCTACCTCATTGCACCTCTTTTTCTTCTTTGCATGATGTGCTGTTTGGATCCTAGTTTTTAAAAGTGTCATCCTGTCTGCCACTGCAGTGCCACCCCTATATGGGCCAGGTGTTTGTGCCGCACACTTGTGTCACTTAGCCATCCAGCTACCTCATTGCACCTCTTTTTCTTCTTTGCATGATGTGCTGTTTGGGGCCTATTTTTTTTAAAATCTGCCATCCTGTCTGACACTGCAATGACACTCCTAGTTGGGCCAGGTGTTTGTGCCGCACACTTTTGTCGCTTAGCAAAGTCATCCAGCTACCTCATTGCACCTCTTTATCTTCTTTGCATGATGAGCTGTTTGGGGCCTAGTTTTTAAAAGAGCCATCCCATCTGCCACTGCAGTGCCACTCCTAGATGGGCCAGGTGTTTGTGCCGCACACTTGTGTCGCTTAGCTAAGCCATCCAGCTATCTCATTGCACCTCTTTTTCTTCTTTGCATGATGTGCTGTTTGGGGCCTATTTTTTAAATCTGCCATCCTGTCTGACACTGTAGTGCCACTCCTAGATGGGCCAGGTGTTTGTACCGCACACTTGTGTAGCTTAGCAAAGTCAGACAGCTACCTCATTGCACCTCTTTATCTTCTTTGCACGATGAGCTGTTTGGGGTCTAGTTTTTAAAAGTGCCATCCTGTCTGCCACTGTAGTGCCACTCCTAGATGGGCCAGGTGTTTGTGCCGCCCACTTTTGTCGCTTAGCAAAGTCATCCAGCTACCTCGGTGCAACCTTTTGGCCTAAAAACAATACTGTGGGGTGTGAGGTGTTCAGGATAGACTGGAAATGAGTGGATATGAATGTTATTGAGGTTAATAATACTGTAGGATCAAAATTACCCCCAAATTCTGTGATTTTAGCTGTTTGTGTGTTTTTTTCAAATATCAACCAAAACCAAAACCCGAAAGGGTGGTTTTGGCAAAACCAATCCAGATCCAAAACACAATTGAGGATCCGAAACCAAAACACAAAACACGAAAAGTGCCCGCCGCACATCTCTAATCTGAAGTGCTATTCTTGGCATTTGACGTGCATATGATCATGCGATAAAGGTCTTGGCTATCTGTGGGGTATATAAAATGGCAGCCATTTTAACACTATGCAGTTCTGTTTGCTCTGTGACTATAGAGGCTTGGTGTATACGTGCTGCTCGTTCCACATTGCTAGCTACTGTGCACTGCTTTGTTCTGCCTGGCATTTCAAAGTGCTTCTATCCTGCTTTGTGTAGTGATGGTCGACTTCAGATATCCTATGCTGTGCTGAAGATAAGTGGAGACAGGGAGAGGGCCCAGCATAGGAGAAGGGTGAGGTCGTGCTGGACCAAGGAGTGGCTGCTTCAGCAGCTTATTCGGTCCTACATTTCTCTCCTCAATGAGATTAGGGAGAATAACCCGGAAAACTTCCGTAACTTCCTGCGCATGGATGATGAAACGTTCCAGGAGTTGATGCATATGGTGACCCCCTACATTGAGAAGTGGGATACCAAATGGCGCCTATCCCTGCTCAGGAGAGGCTTGTGGCTACCCTGAGGTTCCTGGCTACTGGAAGGTCATTTGAAGACCTCAAGTTTTGAACCCACATCTCGGCTCAAGCTTTTGGAAACATCATACCTGAAACCTGCAAGGCCATCATAAAGGTGCTGAAGTTCAAATATTGTAAGGTAAGAAAAATATATCACACATTGATTGTAGTTTTGTAAACTGTTTTATTTTTACAATTGTACTTATGATCAACATTTGTTAATTTATTTTGAAACATAACTATTTTACTAAAATATGCGGCCAACATGGCTGAATTTTTGCATAGTCTAAAATATGCTGCCAACATGACAGTACTTTAGATAACTGTAATAACTTTTGATGCATTATCAAGTTTTAATTTTGCCTAAAAATATGGTGCAGTATGAGATATGGTGGAAATGGCATATGATTTTAGGCGGTCAAGACACACATCCTGCTAGGTGCGTATTGAGGATCCCCGGCACCATCAACCTGCCACTAGCAGCAAGAGTGCACTGACCACCTGAAAGCGGTGCCAGTGAAACGATGTATATCAGGGTGCACCAGATCTATCGCAATATATGACCAGGCCAGCATTACATTTATTAACTTAACAAAATTTTTTATATACAGCAACAGATGTGGTGCATTCTAATCCTGCAGCTTTAAGAGTGGCACCGCTTGCAGGGGCACAATGCACACATGCAGCTAGGGAGAAGTCGATGGGTCCCCGGTGCCATCAACCTGCCCCAAGCTGCATGTGTTCATTGTCCCCCTGAAAGCGGTGCTACTCTTAACACCATATATCAGAATGCAGCACATCTTTCGCAATATATAACATGGTCAGCATTTCCAGAATAACTGTTTATTTGGTGCCACTCAAACGCAGTATCTAACAATCACCCTATATTTGAAACAGAGTGGTCTCCTCTCTCCAAGCAATGAAGACAAAATTGCAGATGGGACGTTGGATGTTTGGGTGGGTTGGGAAGGATAGCTGGGTTGAGGTGGAGAATGGATTGTGGCGGTAGGGTTGAGGTGGGGGCGGAGGTTGAGGATAACTGGCAGGGTAGCTGGGATGAGGAGGAGGATGGATTATGTTGGTAGGGTTGGAAGCTGGGGCAGAGGTTGTTGCTATCTGGCAGGGTAGCTGGGATGAGGAGGAGGATGGATTGTGTCAGTAGGGTTGGCGGGTGGGGGCGGAGGTTGAGGATAACTGGCAGGGAAGCTGGGGTAAGAAGGATGGATTGTGTCGGTAGGGTTGGCGGATGGGGGCGGAGGTTGTGGATAACTGGCAGGGTAGCTGGGATAAGGAAGAGGATGGATTGTGGGGTAGGGTGGGTGTGTGGTGGCCTGAAGGGTAAAGGGTGATGTGGAAAAGGTGTCTCTCGTTCCGTTTCCACAACATGGAAACCTGGTGTTAGTTTCCCGTTTTGCCTTTGTAGAGAACTTTGGACACCAGGCGTTGGCACTCCTGTTTTTGGTCCTCTGTAAGACTCAGCATTGTGTTGCAAATATATGCAGCAAAGTCATCAATTGCATCTGTGTTTTTAAATAAATGCAATCTTGCTTCTTGCAATAAATGGTCCTCTTCACTTGCTGCTTTACGCTTCTTTTTGCGTGTGTGCGGTTGATGTTGACTGGATTCCTGGGAGGTTTCTGCAACTGCAGCAAGATCTGGGGTGATGTTTAACTCTTTATCTTCTTGCGTCTGTATGGGAAAAAAGTATTCATTAAATATAATATCCTAATTATTTTTTTTCTTTTACAGTTCCCTACAACTGTCGAAGAATGGCAAGCTATTGCACAGGACTTCAACAGGTATTTCCTAAAATGTGGGGGTGCCATAGACGGGAAACATGTTTGCATAACAAAACCCACCAAAAGCGGATCGGACTACTACAATTACAAAGGTTATTTTAGCGTAGTTCTGATGGCTGTGGTGAACGTGAACTGTGAATTCATATTCCTGGATGTTGGGAAGAATGGTCGTTGTTCCAATGGTGGTTCATTGAGGGATACACCATTCTTTAAGAGGCTCACCTCCAACACCCTGTGAATACCAAATTGCTTTCTAACAAATATTTAAAATGCCCGCTCTAATATATATTGTAAACGCCTGCACATCTTATTACCATATGCCATGAATGTGCGCTATACATCGCAAAACACTGCATCCCATAAGAGAAAACAATACACCCCCACATTATCTGAGTTCCAAAGCGCATTGATGTATATATTTGTTATTAAAAGGATATGTATTCAATATATATCACAATGTACAGTATACATATAGTTACATGATTACAATTTATACAGTAAGCAGTTAATACATACAGTTACAGGCCAGCGATACAATTACCATATCTTTCTCATATAAATTCGTCCCTCCATATCACTCTCTCTCTCTGTAAAATCATGAAGGAACTGGTCTAGAAGCACCTCCATCATCGTCTGGGACAAAACAGCAGCTGGCAACTGTGTGTCTCTGTAATGTGTTATATAGTTTTGGGGGAGGGAACTTTCTCATTCATGATGAGTCACTAGTCTGTTCGTACGCTAAACAGGTTCAGCCTTGAATACATCAAAAGGGGCTGGCCTGAGCGTCCTGTCCACCACCTGTTTCTGTAAATGTCTATTGTCCTAATAAAAAGGACTTTAGCTTTCATACATTTAATCATAACTATTTGTTGCAATGTCCTACAACTTAATAACAAGTATCAAATGAATCTACACATTAATCTGCTTGCTTTAATACCAAATATGACAGGTGTATCTTGCTTCGTTCCAATAATACACATACATGACATTACTCCATTATATAATTTTAAATCATTATGATGTCTGGCGCTTGATATTATTATAATTATGTACTGTATGAAATAAGTGTCGAATCCATCTCTGTGGCATGTCTGTGTAAATGCGTGTGTTACCATATATTGCTGTGCTCGCTGCGCGTATTTGCAAGTATAGCGACTTATATGTGTGGAGGCTGTATGTTCTTTCTATGTAATATTTTTGACTTCGGCAGTCCACCCTTTGGCAGTAAACAATAACTGCCATCAATTATTAACATAAGAAGAAAAAAATATTTCAGACAATAATCGGTGACCTAGACACAAGTATGTATTCATTTCGCAAATCAGACACTTGACTATATTTGGGGAAGACAGGGAGGAGGACGAGACATCCTCTATATGCACTCGGCAGTCACGGGACCACTGGTTGGGTGTGGGACAACATTCAACCTATAGAGTATGCTGGGACAGTGCTTTGGCCTATAATGTCCGATTTGCGACGAACATTTCACACATACATGTACCTACGTCTTTGTACACTGATGTTTGGATTCGATTGAGGTTCTGCTGGGTAGATGAAGAAGACACAAAGAAATCGTGAAAGTGACATATAAAATTTTCATGATCTACATATTCCTATCATTTTCTGAACATTGTTTCCATTTCTGGAACGTATGCTAGGTCTGTTTAATAATTGAACAAGGGTTATAAGTAGTGTCCTTCCTAAATAACATAAACCTTCGGAGTTCGGGAAAAGCCACTCATAAACCTTTCTTCCACATATATTAATGAGCTCTTTATCTGCAATGTGTTAATAGCCATTGTCTGATTGTTCCTGATTACCTCCAAACTCCATAACTACTAGACCTTTGATTTTTCTCTGGCTTTAACAAACTGATCGGCTAATCCTGGGATCCTATAAGGAAATCACTCCTTCCTCCAGAACCAGTTCAAGTCCCACACTCGAAAAAACCTCGCAAAAATAGAATGTCCTGAAAAAAAATGTTTGTTAGCGGGAAAGAGAGAAAAGAGAAATAGAACAAAACAACTCTTGTTCATAACAAATCAATTACAATGACTGGTCTTTCTGCAATCCTTTAGTATGCTCAGGTAGTGTTCAACAGTGCCGCCTCTCAGTCTTCACGGAACAGAGTCTCTGGTGATACTTTTGCGTTCTCACTCCATTTACGAGTTCCTTCTGGACTACCGACTTTCCTGCATTGGGAATCGTGGACCCAAGTCTCTCTCTTGAGTACTTTCACTGGGATAGTGCTGTCAACAAAACTTGGTATGGTCCTTCCCACCTTTTAGGCAACCTGAGCGTAAGAACAATCACACAGTCTCTTGGTTCACAATCAAGACAGTTAGTATTTGGCATACCAGCAATCAACAGTTTCAAGTTCTTTTGTCAAGTTCTCAAATGCTGGCTCATCTCAATAAGGTACTGTACTGTCACCTCATTGGTGTATTTCAGATCATTGTGTGGATCAATCATGACATGAGGTTGTCTTCCAAAAAAACCCAAAAAGACACAAATACCAAAACTAAAACAACTTTCGAAGAGGGTGATTCGTTAAGTGAAGATCTGGGAGTGGTTCCGATGCTACATAATACTAGTGGCAGTATCTATGATCACAATAGTACAATTTCAAGCTTTGCTCCTACTTCTAGGGGTACCATTATCTACACACACATTTCTGCGCAATTTTTCTTTGCGGTAAACACAGCAGCATCCGTGGCGGCAGGAAATGGCTCTACCCAGTTTGAGAAAACATCAGTGCTCACCAATACATAACAATAATTCCTAAAGGGTGTTAACTGTACGAAGTCATTGTGTGTTTGCAATGTAGAGTACCATGAGCATAACTCCAAAAAAAAAAACCCACATCTCTAGAGGAGAGAAAGAAGAAGAAAATGAAAAAGAAAATGTCAGGTTTGCCATTCAACAATAGGTGTATCAGTGCCTATACAACATTTCCCTTCACCAGTATTCTCATCCTTCATCCACCCTTTGTGCATGACAAGGCACACTGCAGTAATACTGGTGTTATCGTGCTGTTGAGATATACTGTGTTTGGGCAGAACTCTGAAGGACCTAGGCATGTGGAGTTTGAACTGTACTTGGGTCCATATATTGTACAACCCTGTGTGAACGCAAAAGATGAAGAGGAAACTGTAGAGAAACAGAATAGAGGTTGGTGACAGATGAGTTTGTAGAGGTGGAGAAGATTTTATAAAAATTTGACAACTGGATTGGGCACTACGGGGAAGTGATTCTCTACTTGGTCTACTCCCCTTAAAAAAATATCTGTGTTTATCGTATCGCTATTGGGACTATCCCAGCCATCAATCCAGTGTCCTGTCCATCCTAAGTTCGTAGGGAACCCGGTATCTGTGAGATAATTTCCTCTACCTGTGATGGACATGAATCTAGAACCATGAAATGTAACATTAGTCTTCGTGGGATATGTGTATCATATCTAACAAAGCTCCTGTTAAGTTAATCAGGGCCCATTTCTGCTAGGAAAAAGAAGCAAAAGTTTAAAGGCCCCATCTTAACCACAGCAAGTTTTGTCAAAGGGTAATGTTGCATTTATTTTGTTCTTCCCATTAGCCGAATCTGTGTTTTCTATATGGCTCGTGATTCCTTACTATATGTCCCTTGGTCCCATCTATGTGTTTAATAATGTGGCTTGTGTTTTCTGTCTAGGGGGTCTATATTGACTATGTGTTCTACTACTCCTACAATCTCTGGCAAAATGCCCTTCCTTCCTACAAGTGTAACATATTATTGACAATTAGGGATCTGGGGTTTGGACTGATGGGTCTTTCCTGTATGTGCCAGTATACGTACCATCCTCAACCTCTCCACCTGTTGTTCTCTGCGCCTAGAACTATTCTTGTGATATTCAATAGCACACTTTCTAAGATTAGCTACTGTGACCCCTTTCCAATTTTGCAAAGAAGTCTGCACCCTGACCCTCAATGCCTTATTGAGCCCGTCCATTAGCACAGAGACAGCCACCTCCCATTTGCCGAATTAGTGTTTACCAGTGATCTTATCCAGATGGAGAGTTTTCTATTACTGCAAAAGACAAAAAAAAAAAAGTTTAACAAGCTTCTAGGTCATGCGAAGTATTCATTCAATCCTTCTCATCCCGTATTAAGGGTCTGTACGTGGTCCAACAAATATTTCCGAGCTCATCTTGACTAGGGGCATTACTAGGAATGAATACTTCTTATACGGTAACTGAAAGAAATACCCGGGGGTTACCCTGTCTCTGTCCGCTTTCCTACTGGCAAATACTAAGGTGCGGACAGGTTTATTTCTCCATTTCTGACGTTACTTTCTTGATTTTTGTTTTATTTTTGGGTTTTACTATATATGTACACGAATGATACCATACTTACCAGTTCCACTGGTCTCAGCCACTTCCCCCGCAGGCTACTGCTCTTCTTTTACCGGTTGGATACGCCTCTGGGTGCATGAGAAATGTCTGAAAACAATCAGGTCACCTTCTCTTCTTAAATAAAACTTCAACATTCATTAGTACATATATAGGTTACAGTCATATTTTTCATATTTGTATTATTTTCTATAGTTTGTATGCTGGCCGTAACTGCTTCCACATCTACATAAGGCGGTGTACTTGCATTCTCTTTTTTTTTCCTACTTGTTTATTGTTGCTACAAGTTCAAACAGTTCTTATATTTCCATTCTTATCTTATACGACTTTTGTTAGACCTACCACCTGCAATACCTTAGGATCAAACTCACCAACCCCTCTTGCTGCCACAGGTTTAAACAATTTGTATGTCTGACCCTTTGTTTTCTGGATTTTGTCAGACATATTTTAATACCTACATTCTGCAGTACCTCTGGCTCAAAGCTGCCCACCCTATGGAATGATACCCTATCTTTGTCAGTCATACGTACCCATTCGTCACAGTAAACTTCAGCGTGTGGACCTTATTTTCCACACATAATAAACCTTGCTGACCCTCTCGGCTGCAATTCTGACCTTCTCGGTTCCAAGTCTGACCTTCTCGGTCCCAACTCTTCTGCCTGAACCCTGGCTACCATACGTCCCTTAGTTGAGCAACTGGCTCCCATAATTTGTGGGTCTTGCCTTCTTGGCTATTCCCACAAATACCAAAATACTCAATATAAGGCGACGGTGAAAGTTCTCCGAGCACTTCCACCCACTCTTGCCCATGTTGGCCGGTACTACCATACACTGTCGATAGTGAAGGCGATGTACCCAACTTAGGGCTCCTATCAGACCTTACAGCACCTTAATTTCTTTCGGTGGAGGTTCTGTTGGAATATTTTCCTGAGAGAGGCAACGAAAAATTCCTTTTCGGTATCTTTCAACTGGAATTGTTTGTAGGATGAAAAACAGAGAAATTAGAAAAATATCCTTCACCCTTTCCAGTGGAAGCCCACCAGGGAGATTTCCCGATGTTATCAAAGAAAAACCCTTTTGTGTATACAATCACATCTGCGTATGCTTTTCCACAGCGCATATGACACAATGGTATCACGTTGTGCTGTGTAGAACAAACAGACATGCGATGCAATAGCACAGCCTATAGATACTAGTTATCTATATGCCCTACGATTGTTGTAGACCACCTAGCCTAGACCACTCCAGATCACCTAGTTGTATGGGACACCTAGACCACTTCAGATCGCTTAGACCACTTAGTTCTAATCACGCAAGGTAGTGAACCCTACGCCACCGGGCCTCTACTAACCCAGTGTTACCACTCCAGCCACTTATACCACTTCAGTTCCTGGGTTCAGCTCCTCTCGCTCCGCTTTCACTCAAATACGCTTTGTTTTTCTGTACAGAAAATTTTCATTCTTTCCGACTGGCAGCTTTACCCCCAGAGGCAATACAGTTTAAACAAAAGTTTTATACTAATCTGCTTTAGAAACCGGGTAGTTTTGTGCTATTGTAGCATGGCTACTATCCCACCTTAATTGAACAAATATCGTGTGGTTTTATTATGCGCACACAACCCTACGCAATTTTGCGTAATTACGCAACTGTGCGTACCTCATTGCCACGTGTGCGTCCTTGCGCCACGTGCACTTTTTTTGTACGCTGTCCTCACGTTCCGTACCACGTGTACCAATGTGCGTACGCAATAAAACAAACCACACAGTCTCTATAAATGTGAGCAATACTAACTATAATCGCTCACTTAACACAACACCCAGTTTTTTTTCTGTATAAACCTTAACAACCAGGCCAGAACTGTGCTTGCGTCTTTACACTTACTTCCTTAAATACTGTTATTTAAAATTTACCTATATAGCAACAAATGTATCCGATTTCACACAGATCTATAATGACTGCAATAATCTATAATTTAAATGATATGATTCAGATTGGATAGCTATCTTGCAGAACATACACTGATATAAATATACACATAATTATAATAATATTATACATATGTATCGTTCACTGGCCTTCTATGTGACACCTAACCTCTAATTGTATATCAAAGCTATGGGGGTCATTCCGAGTTGTTCGCTCGGTAAATTTCTTCGCATAGCAACGATTTTCTGCTTAGTGCGCATGCGCAATGTCCGCACTGCGACTGCGCCAAGTAAATTTGCTATGCAGTTAGGAATTTTACTCACGTTTTTTTCTTCATTCTGGTGATCGTAATGTGATTGACAGGAAGTGGGTGTTTCTGGGCGGAAACTGGCCGTTTTATGGGTGTGTGTGAAAAAACGCTACCGTTTCTGGGAAAAACGCGGGAGTGGCTGAAGAAACGGAGGAGTGTCTGGGCGAACGCTGGGTGTGTTTGTGACGTCAAACCAGGAACGACAAGCACTGAACTGATCGCAGATGCCGAGTAAGTCTCGAGTTACTCAGAAACTGCACAGAGATGTCTTATCGCAATATTGCGAATCTTTCGTTCGCAATTTTGATAAGCTAAGATTCACTCCCAGTAGGCGGCGGCTTAGCGTGTGCAAAGCTGCTAAAAGCAGCTTGCGAGCGAACAACTCGGAATGACCCCCTATGTGCTTTTCACTGTAAAAAAAAAACAGTTACACAGGTTAATTTGCATTTCAATGGCTATCCTCCCTAGTAAGCAGATTCTACAAGTCTTGGAAGGAAAAAAAACAAAACCAAAACTCTTTCTTTCGTTTTTCTATCTGTGTGCAACCCCCCACTTGATGTAAAGTAATTACGCACAGACAAGAAGGAAAGAAAAAAAAAACTTATCTCACCATTTACTCTCACTAGGCCCAATTGAAACTATTTGTAATTGACTATGGCATGGGTTAAATAAATGCATTGGTAACTCGTAAATGGTGCTTGATGTGACAAAGGAAACCGATTGTTCTGAGCAGACTGAAAATCAGCTATTTAGAAAATGACCTTCCTAAAATGGCCACTGCTCCTCCCCTTCCACATTCATGAGGTTTACACAAGATGGTGGACAGGCCATGTGGTTAGTCCAAAATGGAGGACAGACCATGCGGCTTCCTTTGTCACAAAGAAATCCCAAATCATACAAGCACCAGAAGTTATTTCAGGCCTGAGTTTTAAAAAAAAAACTATATCAAGGCTATGCAGCAACTTTTAAATGTACTTTTAAATCTACTTAACAGATAAACAATCCAATCTGACTCAAACACAATATGACTTATTTGAACTTTGTTTTGCAACCATAAAAATACATTTTTGCATTTTAAATATTATGAGAAACACATTGTACCTTGAATTTTTCATATCATCGGCTAACTGGTATCACAACCATACACGTGGATGTTATTCATCAGCGTCGCAATGCGTCCATCGGAGCCGGTCGATCACAGCCGCGTTTGTAATGTACAGTGCACCATTAAGACCGTGATATCCCGGAAGAGCCCCCATCTGTGAATACCAAATTGCTTTCAAACAAATATTTAAAATGCCCGCTCTAATATATATTGTAAACGCCTGCACATCTTATTACCATGTGCCATGAATGTGCGCTATACATCGCAAAACACTGCATCCCATAAGAGAAAACAATACACCCCCACATTATCTGAGTTCCAAAGCTCATTGATGTATATATTTGATATTAAAAGGATATGTATTCAATATATATCACAATGTACAGTATACATATAGTTACATGATTACAATTTATACAGTAAGCAGTTAATACATACAGTTACAGGCCAGCGATACAATTACCATATCTTGATGAGTCACTAGTCTGTTCGTATGCTAAACAGATTCAGCCTTGAAGACATAAAAAGGGGCTGGCCTGAGCTTCCTGTCCACCACCTGTTTCTGTAAATGTCTATTGTCCTAATAAAAATTACTTTAGCTTTGTTGCAATGTCCTACAACTTAATAACAAGTATCAAATGAATCTACACATTAATCTGCTTGCTTTAATACCAAATATGACAGGTGTATCTTGCTTCGTTCCAATAATACACATACATGACATTACTCCATTATATAATTTTAAATCATTATGATGTCTGGCGCTTGATATTATTATAATTATGTACTGTATGAAATAAGTGTCGAATCCATCTCTGTGGCATGTCTGTGTAAATGCGTGTGTTACCATATATTGCTGTGCTCGCTGCGCGTATTTGCAAGTATAGCGACTTATATGTGTGGAGTCTGTATGTTCTTTCTATGTAATATTTTTGACTTCGACAACCCTTAATTTGCCACCTGTGGAGGAAACAAAGAATGGCCAGGGATTTGTGTTTGTGGCAAACGAAGCGTTCGTACTGCACAAACACATTATGATGCCCTACCCACAAAGAGTCCTGACATATGAAAAGCGGATTTTCAATTACCATCTTTCCAGGGCCCTGTGCATTGTGGAGAATGCATTTGGAATTCTCAGCAACCGATTCAGAATATTCCACCATCCCATTAACCTCAGGCTGGATAAAATTAACTTGGTAGTAAGTGCATGTTGTATCCTGCACAATTTGCTATGTCGCAAGGCCACGACGCACATGAATGTACTCCCAGCAGAACTCGAAGACCCCAACCAGCCAGCGGAGGAAGTAGTAATTTCCTCAGTGGAAGCACCTTCAAACAGCTTACATGGCAGTGCAAGGGCCAAAGATGTCAGGGACAACTACAAGGACTATTTCAATGGGGAAGGAGCTGTGTCATGGCAGGAGGCTTCAATTAGGTAAAACTGTAAAACAATAATATAATAGTTTATGAACTTACCGCTGTGCCCTCCTCCACATCCTGGCTCTCAACATCATGCTCCGCCATGACCACATATGCCTGCTTGGCTGACCTCTTTTCTAGCAGGAACGTTAGTTGTAGTACCAGAGTGTTGGTGTGTATATGTCTTCCGCAGCAGCTCCAGGATGTTTGGAATCCTCCACTTTTTCTCCTTGATGAAAATAGTCCAGAGGTTAGCAATTTTCTTGCGGACCCACGCAATATTTGCTGCAAAGTACGACCACAAACATTCCTCCTCTTGGTAATGGCTAATGAAGCCCAAAATGAACTCCCGGCTTTCCATCTGCATAAAGAAAAACATTTGTTATGGTTACATAAAGTTTGTTTTTTTGTTACACCTGTGTCAATTATTACAAATGTATTGTTGTATGGTGGGGCAGGGTGCAGCCAGCATAATGGTGGGCAGGGTGCAGACAGCATAATGGTGGGCAGGGTGCAGACAGCATAATGGTGGGCAGGGTGCCGCCAGCATAATGGTGGGCAGGGTGCCGCCAGCATAATGGTGGGCAGGGTGCCACCAGCATAATGATGTGCAGGATGTGGCCAGCATAATGATGGGCAGGGTGCGGCCAGCATAATGGTGGGCAGGTTGCGGACAGCATAATGGTGGGCAGGGTGCGGACAGCATAATGGTGGGCAGGTTGCGGACAGCATAATGGTGGGCAGGGTGCGGACAGCATAATGGTGAGCAGGGTGCGGACAGCATAATGGTGGGCAGGGTGCGGACAGCATAATGGTGGGCAGGGTGCAGACAGCATAATGGTGGGCAGGGTGCGGACAGCATAATGGTGGGCAGGGTGCGGACAGCATAATGGTGGGCAGGGTGTGGACAGCATAATGGTGGCCAGGGTGCGGCCAGCATAATTTTGGGCAGGGTGTTGCCAGCATGATGGTGTGCAGGGTGTGGACAGCATAATGGTGGACAGGGTTCGGCCAGCATAATAATATATTGGTGGGCAGTGTGGGGCCATAATAACACATTGGTGGGCAGTGGGCCAGCATAATATTGCACTGGTGGGCAGTGGGCCAGCATAATAAAACAATTGGTGATCAGTGGGGTAGCCTGCATACCTTGTTTTAAAGGTAGAGCAGCGTGTGTCCTGCTTTTTCCAGGAAGGGAGTGTCCAGGAAATTAGTTCAAAACAGCACAGATCACACATTGCAGTGCGATAAATCGCATGTGTTTACAAACCACGTGCGATTGCACATGCGATTCGATAAATATTATGTGCAGCACATAATATCTTGAGATACGAAATTCGTCCAGCGTGCCCATGCATGCGTTGGGTGACACATGCGATTGGTGTGCGATCCATGTGATTTGTCGCTGCGAGTTATCGAAATCGCATAATAGTACCCGATATCTCACAAGTGTATGGCCAGCATTATAGTTCCACCTGCAGGCTGTACCACATGTCCACAGACTTATGGACTCAGAGAAGGACCATTATATCATCTACTCTCTGTGAAATATTTGGTGGGACATGTATCAAACTCTGGAGAGAAAAGAAAAGTTGAGAGAGATAAAGTACCAACCAATCAGCTTGTAAATGTAATTTTCAAACACAAATGACATTTAGAAGCTGATTGGTTGGTACTTTATCTCTGTTCACTTTATATCTCTCCAAATTGTGATACTGTACATCTTCCCTCTAATGAGATGGCTTTTAAGGTAACATTATATTTAACAAGGTGGGGGTGTTTTTAAGGTCATGCAAAATGGACACATTGTCTTGGAGATGGACTCTGCTATCACTACACAGTAGAAGTGAATTCATAATCACACATGAACCAATGAAAGCTGGAAAGTTGTGATATCTGAAATAATGATATCCATGGTATTCGATTGTAGTCATAAGTTATGTAGTAGGCTCCAATGAGAAACATTTTAGAATAAGTTGCAATTAATGAAAGTGTGTTATCCAAATGTGACAGTAAATAGTTTCAGACCAAATACTCACTTTGACTGATGTGCATCATCATACATCAAACATCATACGGATTATGTCATGTTACTCATACAATATAGAAAATACAGTCCTTTTTTTGCTTATAGAGTGAATAAGAGCAAAACCGTATGCCCAGTGATTATAAGGGAAAGATCTGTCTTCCGCTTCCCCAGTAGTCAGAATAACTCAATACAAATTAAACTCAGCAGAACTGGTACAAAATATTACAATGATCAAAACATAATACTGGGGGTACTTCAGACTTGATCGCTAGGCTGCTAACTTTGCTGTTCTGCGTTCAGATAGTCGCCGCCCAAGGGGAGTATATATTCGCTGTGCGATTGCATGTGTACGCCGAGTTGCAAAAATCCAGTGTGTGCAGTCTGTGCGCAACACAGGACTTACTCCTACAGTGCGATGAGAGCAGGCTGATTGGGGCCAGAGCTGACGTCACGCACCCTCCCTGAAAACGCGTGAGAATGTCTGAGTTTTTCCGGTCACTCACAGTAAACAGCCAGTTACCACTCACAAACTGCCTCTTCCTGTCAATCACCTTGCGAATGCCTTTGTCACGATCCGGGTATCTGGACGCCATTTCTTACCCATCAGATGCCTCCTAAGGCTGGCTCAGCGCTCCAGGACCGGATCCCATCTGTTATCCTAATGTTCACATTCCTGCATCCTCTCCTGTCTCTCTGAGACGCTGTCACAGTAACGCCTTATTACATCTGGCATGGCGTCTCCCGCGGCCTCCGCCGCCGTCCCTGAGCTTCTGCATGCAGAGTGTCAGAGTGGCGATTACGTCAGCCGCGGCCTCCGCTGTGTCCGCGTGGTTGGATGTGCACTTGTCAGCCTGGCGTCTCCTGTCTCCAGTGGCCGGCGCCGCCATTACTGTTTTCATTACCACATGGATTACAAACCAAACTTCCCTCCAAGTGTCTGCATGGGCGCAGCCATCTTGGATTCTGTCAGCTGATCATTTCCTCCAATCTGTTGTCAGTATTGTTAATCTGCATAATTGCCTAGCCAATCCCTTCCTTGCTGCAGGTATAAATACACTGTGCCTGAGCAAGGAAGGCGTCAGTGCTTTGGTTGTCAAACCTAGTTCCTGTTTGTCTCTTTCCTGTGATTGTCTTCCAGGTTCCAGCTCCTGTCTCAAGACTTCCACCATAGAGACCCGCACCAGCATTCCACCTGCGGTGTAGCCTGACTCTCCAATCCATTGTGGATTCATCTGTTTCCAGCTACAACATTACCTGCTTCCAGCTCAGCTTTCAGCAGAGTACAGCTTCCCTTAAAGGGCCGGTGTCCTTTCTACACTTTACCACTCTCCACCGGTATTATTATTTCTCCGCTCTCAAGTTCTACATTTCAGTTCATATTTCATCGCTCCCAAGTTCATCTATTATTTAACTGGTTCCAGCCAGTATCCACTCCGTGCTAACAACAGTCTGGTTCCAGCCAGTATCCACAGCAGCTGTTTTACCTTCAGCAACCCAGCTTTTCCTGGAACACCAGCTGGCACAATCCTGGGTTATCTCCATTGCTACAGTCGGGCCTGGTAAGGACTTTCCATCTAGAAGATCATAAGAACTATCTCACACTACCAGTGCCCTGTGGCTCCTGCCATCCTGTAGTACCCAGGAACTGTATTTATTATTTGCTGACTTTTACGTTTTCTTTTACTGCTGCTGTGTTGCGGAGTTGTCATAATAAACATCATTGACTTTTATCCAAGTTGTCGTTGTCACGCCTTCGGGCAGTTATTATTCATGTTACTTACATGTCCAGGGGTCTGATACAACCTCCCAGGTTCCGGTACATCTCAGCCCCTACAACTGAGGCTGCCTCCCGTCAGCTCAGGCCCTCAGTTGTGACAGTAAGCACTGACCTAATGAATCCAGCCGGAGACCAGGATCAAGCGGCCAGGCCGATGCAAGAACTGGCAGCCCGACTAGAACATCAGGAGGCTGCACAGGGCCACATCATCCGCTGTCTCCAGGATCTCTCTACTCGGCTGGATGGGATTCAGACAACTCTCCATGGATCAGGCGCGTCTGGTGCGTCAACCACAGTGACTCCAGCTATAACCCCACCCACCTTACCCATTTCTGCTCCACGTCTTCATCTTCCAACGCCAGCAAAATTTGACGGATCTCCAAGATTCTGCAGGGGATTTCTCAACCAGTGTGAGATTCAGTTTGAGCTACAACCTGGCAATTTTCCCAGTGACCGTACAAAAATTGCCTACATTATTTCTCTTCTCAGTGGCTCAGCCCTTGATTGGGCATCACCGTTATGGGAGAGGTCCGACACCCTGCTATCTTCCTACACTGCCTTCGTGTCAACATTCAGGCGCATCTTCGACGAGCCAGGCCGGGTAACCTCAGCTTCATCCGAGATTCTCCGTTTACGCCAGGGGTCACGTACTGTAGGACAATATCTGATACAGTTCCAGATCCTGGCATCCGAACTGGCATGGAACGACGAGGCCCTGTATGCTGCATTTTGGCATGGCTTATCTGAGCGTATTAAAGATGAGTTAGCTACCAGAGACTTACCTTCTAAGTTAGATGAGCTAATCTCACTCTGCACGAAAGTTGATTTACGTTTCAGAGAGAGAGCAACTGAGCGTGGAAGATCATCTGCTCCAAAATCTTCTGCTCCTCCTCCTCGTCAACTGTCACCATCTAAAGATGAGCCCATGCAACTTGGCCGTTCCCGTTTAACTCCTGCTGAGCGCCGAAGACGTCTCTCTGAGTCTCTTTGCCTTTACTGTGCAGCTCCGTCTCACACCATCAATGCCTGTCCCGAACGTCCGGGAAAACTCCAAACCCTAGCTCGCCCAGGAGAGGGCCGGCTAGGAATAATGATCTCCTCTCCATCTCCTCATGATTGTAATCTCCCAGTGTCGCTCCAAATTGCTCAACGTTATCGGAACGTCATTGCCCTCCTTGATTCCGGAGCAGCTGGGAACTTTATTACCGAAGCCTATGTTAAACGGTGGTCCCTACCCACCGAGAGACTTCCTTCGTCCATCTCCTTAACTGCCGTGGATGGCAGTAAAATTTTTGATACAGTTATTGCTCTAAGGACTCTACCAGTTCGTCTGAGAGTGGGAGTTCTTCATTCCGAACTTATTTCACTTTTAGTGATTCCAAGAGCCACACATCCTGTGGTCCTGGGCCTTCCATGGCTCCGTCTTCACAATCCTACAATTGATTGGACGACTACGCAAATCCTGGCATGGGGTTCCTCCTGTGCTGAGACATGTTTGTTTAAAGTATTGCCTGTCTGTTCTTCCTCCCCCAGGTCGTCTGATGTTCCACCTCCTCCATATCAAGATTTCACGGATGTGTTCAGTAAAGCTTCTGCTGATATCCTTCCTCCTCATAGAGAATGGGACTGTCCGATTGATCTCGTTCCAGGGAAGGTTCCACCTCGAGGCCGAACTTATCCGTTGTCTCTGCCTGAGACGCATTCTATGGAGGAATATATTAAAGAGAACCTAGCAAAGGGGTTCATTCGACCTTCTTCTTCTCCAGCCGGCGCAGGCTTCTTTTTTGTAAAAAAGAAAGATGGTGGTCTGCGGCCGTGCATCGACTACAGAGGTTTGAACGACATTACCATCAAGAACCGTTATCCTTTACCCCTGATTACTGAGCTCTTTGACAGAGTTAGCGGAGCTACCATCTTTACAAAGCTGGACTTGCGAGGTGCATACAATCTCATCCGGATCCGTGAGGGTGACGAGTGGAAGACCACCTTTAACACCCGTGACGGACATTATGAGTACCTCGTCATGCCCTTCGGATTGAGCAATGCTCCAGCTGTCTTCCAGCATTTTGTCAATGAGATCTTCAGAGACATTCTATACCGTCATGTCGTGGTCTATCTAGACGATATCCTCATTTTTGCCAACGATTTAGAGGAACATCGTTTTTGGGTTAAAGAGGTTCTGTCCCGTCTCCGTGTCAATCATCTCTATTGCAAATTAGAAAAATGCGTCTTTGAAGTCAAGTCCATTCCGTTTCTAGGGTACATTGTGTCCGGTTCCGGACTAGAGATGGATCCTGAGAAACTACAAGCAATCCAAAATTGGCCGGTACCCTTAACCCTCAAAGGGGTCCAGAGGTTCTTAGGGTTCGCCAACTATTACCGAAAGTTTATACGAGACTTTTCCACCATTGTGGCGCCTATTACTGCTTTCACTAAGAAGGGTGCTAACCCGTCCAAGTGGTCTGAAGAAGCCATGCAAGCATTTCATCTTTTAAAACAAAGGTTCATCTCTGCGCCTGTTCTGAAACAGCCTGACATCGACTCTCCTTTCATCTTAGAGGTGGATGCCTCCTCCGTTGGAGTAGGAGCGGTGTTATCTCAGAGGGCTAAAGATGGCCATTTACACCCTTGCAGTTTCTTCTCCCGGAAGTTCTCCCCAGCTGAGCGCAACTATGCCATTGGCGACCAGGAGTTGCTAGCCATCAAGCTCGCTCTAGAAGAGTGGAGGTATCTGTTGGAGGGAGCTTCTCATTCAATCACCATACTTACAGACCACAAGAACCTTTTATACCTGAAGGGCGCACAATGTCTCAACCCTCGTCAGGCCAGATGGGCACTTTTCTTTTCCAGGTTCGACTTTAAACTCCAGTTCTGTCCGGGCTCTCAGAATCGCAAGGCCGATGCCCTTTCCCGCTCATGGGAGCAAGAAAATGAGTCAGAGTCTTCAGACAAGCATCCTATTATAAATCCGTTGGCATTCTCCACGGTAGGGATGGACTCTACGCCCCCATCAGGGAAAAGTTTTGTGAAGCCGATGCTAAGGAAGAAGCTCATGCATTGGGCCCATGCTTCCCGTTTTGCCGGACATACAGGTATCCAAAAAACCCTGGAGTTTATCTCTAGGTCCTATTGGTGGCCAACTCTGAAAAAGGACGTCTTGGAGTTTATTGCATCTTGCCCAAAGTGTGCCCAACATAAAGTATCCCGCCAGTCGCCTGCGGGGCAACTGGTTCCACTATCCGTTCCCCGTCGACCATGGACCCACTTGTCGATGGATTTCATTACAGACTTACCCATGTGCAACAAGTTCAATACCATCTGGGTGGTAGTTGACCGGTTCACCAAGATGGCACACTTCATTCCTCTCACCGGTCTTCCGTCAGCTTCCAAGTTGGCTCAAGTATTCATACAAGAGATCTTCCGACTCCACGGTCTTCCTGAAGAAATTATCTCAGATCGAGGAGTTCAATTCACAGCCAAATTCTGGCGAAGTTTATGTCAAGTCCTTCAAGTCAAGCTAAAGTTTTCCACGGCTTACCATCCTCAGACCAATGGTCAAACCGAGAGGGTGAATCAGGACTTGGAGGCCTTCCTCCGCATCTATGTGTGCTCCTCTCAAGATGACTGGGTTCAATTACTTCCCTGGGCCGAGTTCTGTCATAACAACCAGTATCATTCTTCATCTGCTTCAACACCATTCTTCACTAACTTTGGATTCCACCCTAAAGTCCCTGAGTTCCAACCGCTTCCAGCAACTTCTGTTCCCGCAGTGGATATCACCTTGCATCAGTTTGCCAATATCTGGAAGAGCGTACGATCAGCTCTGCTCAAGGCATCGTTCAGGTACAAGAAGTTTGCGGATAAGAAGCGTCGAGCAGTTCCTGCTCTCAAGGTGGGTGATCGGGTATGGTTATCCACGAAGAATCTGAGGTTAAGAGTTCCCAGTATGAAGTTTGCACCTCGCTATATCGGTCCTTTCAAGATTGAACAAGTCATCAATCCTGTTGCTTACAGACTTCAGTTGCCTTCCTTCTTAAAAATACCCAGGACATTCCATGTTTCCCTGTTGAAACCGCTGATCTTGAATCGGTTTCATTCCTCACTTCCTCCAACTCCGAAAGTCCAAACTCAACGAGGCGTTGAGTATGAAGTGGCCAAGATCCTGGACTCACGTCACCGTTACGGTCAACTACAGTATCTTATTGACTGGAAGGTTTACGGCCCTGAGGAACGTTCATGGACCAATGCTTCTGATGTCCATGCTCCTGCCTTGGTCCGGAGATTCCATTCCAAGTTTCCTCAAAAGCCAAAGAAGTGTCCTGGGGCCACTCCTAAAGGGGGGGGTGCTGTCACGATCCGGGTATCTGGACGCCATTTCTTACCCATCAGATGCCTCCTAAGGCTGGCTCAGCGCTCCAGGACCGGATCCCATCTGTTATCCTAATGTTCACATTCCTGCATCCTCTCCTGTCTCTCTGAGACGCTGTCACAGTAACGCCTTATTACATCTGGCATGGCGTCTCCCGCGGCCTCCGCCGCCGTCCCTGAGCTTCTGCATGCAGAGTGTCAGAGTGGCGATTACGTCAGCCGCGGCCTCCGCTGTGTCCGCGTGGTTGGATGTGCACTTGTCAGCCTGGCGTCTCCTGTCTCCAGTGGCCGGCGCCGCCATTACTGTTTTCATTACCACATGGATTACAAACCAAACTTCCCTCCAAGTGTCTGCATGGGCGCAGCCATCTTGGATTCTGTCAGCTGATCATTTCCTCCAATCTGTTGTCAGTATTGTTAATCTGCATAATTGCCTAGCCAATCCCTTCCTTGCTGCAGGTATAAATACACTGTGCCTGAGCAAGGAAGGCGTCAGTGCTTTGGTTGTCAAACCTAGTTCCTGTTTGTCTCTTTCCTGTGATTGTCTTCCAGGTTCCAGCTCCTGTCTCAAGACTTCCACCATAGAGACCCGCACCAGCATTCCACCTGCGGTGTAGCCTGACTCTCCAATCCATTGTGGATTCATCTGTTTCCAGCTACAACATTACCTGCTTCCAGCTCAGCTTTCAGCAGAGTACAGCTTCCCTTAAAGGGCCGGTGTCCTTTCTACACTTTACCACTCTCCACCGGTATTATTATTTCTCCGCTCTCAAGTTCTACATTTCAGTTCATATTTCATCGCTCCCAAGTTCATCTATTATTTAACTGGTTCCAGCCAGTATCCACTCCGTGCTAACAACAGTCTGGTTCCAGCCAGTATCCACAGCAGCTGTTTTACCTTCAGCAACCCAGCTTTTCCTGGAACACCAGCTGGCACAATCCTGGGTTATCTCCATTGCTACAGTCGGGCCTGGTAAGGACTTTCCATCTAGAAGATCATAAGAACTATCTCACACTACCAGTGCCCTGTGGCTCCTGCCATCCTGTAGTACCCAGGAACTGTATTTATTATTTGCTGACTTTTACGTTTTCTTTTACTGCTGCTGTGTTGCGGAGTTGTCATAATAAACATCATTGACTTTTATCCAAGTTGTCGTTGTCACGCCTTCGGGCAGTTATTATTCATGTTACTTACATGTCCAGGGGTCTGATACAACCTCCCAGGTTCCGGTACATCTCAGCCCCTACAACTGAGGCTGCCTCCCGTCAGCTCAGGCCCTCAGTTGTGACAGCCTTGTGCGAATGAAATTTTTGCACCATCCTGTCGCTGACCAGCGATGCCCGTTGTTGATTGCCGACGCGCGTGCACATTGCAGTGCATATGCAGTCTATTGCTGATCGCCCGCTGTGCAAAAACGCACAGCAGCGATCAGGTCTGAATCACCCCCTTTGTGCATACCGTCTGCTCAGGAAGCATCAAAATGTGTCTTGCACAAGATTAGTACAATTTGTTTTTGTTCCGTTTTTACGTTTCGTAAGTAATCCTCGCAGAGGTCTTGTAGAAACTGTTTATTATATTAAACTGGCAACCCTGAAAATCTCAATCACATCTCTCCCACAAACTCATACCCACTATCCTGTGCCCTCTGGAATGTCAGATCTATTTGTAACAAACTGGTCCCCACTCATGACCTTTTCATTTCCAACTCCCTACACCTACTAGCCATTACTGAAACTTGGATTACGCCCTCTGACACTACTTCTCCTGCTGCTCTCTCTGCTGGGGACCTCACATTCACACACACACACACACACACACACCCCAACCTGGGGGTCGCCATGGGGGTGGTGTTGGGGTCCTTTTTGCCTTCTAGTTACTCCTAACAACTCATACCACCAGAACCATCCCTTACATTCTCTACATTTGAGGTCCATGCCATACGCCTCTTCCAACCAGTTCATCTTAGAGTAGCCGTCATTTACCGCCCCCCTGGCACTGCTTCCAAATTCATCGACAACTTTGCTTCCTGGCTTCCTCACTTCCTCTCTTCTGACATTCCCACCATTATCCTAGGCAATTTCAACATCCCTATTGACATCCCCACACAATTCCCTGCCTCTAAACTCCTTAACCTCACCTCTTCGCTTGGTCTCTCCCAGTGGACCTCCTCACCCTCCCATGTGAATGGGAGCTCACTGGATCTGGTCTTCACTCACCGCTGTGATATTTCTGATTTTTCCAACTCCCCATTTCCCCTCTCTGACCACCACCTGCTCTCCTTTAACCTATCTTTCTCGACTTCCCCATCTCTACCTCCTAAGGCTACCATCACTAAGCGTAACATTGAAGCTATTGACACCACATTCCTTTCCTCCCTGTTTGACTCACTTCTCTCTCCTATTCTCTCTCTCTCATGCCCTGAACAAGCCACTTCCACATAGAATGCATCCCTTACTTCTGCTCTTGACTCTGTTGCTCCACCAACCACTATTCACCCTCGCAAATTAACACCTCAACCCTGGCACACCAAATGCACCAGATATCTGCAAAAATGCTCACGTACTGCTGAGCGACACTGGAGGAAATCACGCTCTAAGGCAGACTTCCTCCATTTAAAACTTATTCTCTCATCCTTCAGTGCTGCCCTTTCTCTTGCTAAACAGTCATACTTCAAGAACCTCATCTCCTCCCAGTCTTCCAACCGCCGGGCGCCTCTTTGCCACTCTCAACTCACTCCTCTGCCCACCTCCACCTTGTCTCCCTTCCTCACTCTCTGCTCTTGACTTTGCCACTTACTTCACATCCAAAATTGACTCCATACATCAGGACATCACATCACACCAGACCATCAGTAACCAGCCTTCTCCCATCCCTTACCAACCCTCCCCATCCCTCGCACCAACTCTGTCATCTTTCTCCCATGCATCTGGAGAGGAAGTCATGGCCCTCATTCGTTCTTGTCCCCTCACCACCACCCCACTTGACCCTATCCCCTCCCGCCTCCTCTGCTACCTCTCTCCTTCTGCTTGTTCCCACCTTTCCCACCTTCTCAATCTCTCCCTCTCATCAGGCACTGTCCCCTCTGCCTTCAAGCATGCACTCATCTCTCCTATTCTTAAAAAACCTACCCTTGATCCAAACACTCTCTCCAACTACCGACCCATCTCTCTCCTCCCTTTTGCCTCCAAACTCCTTGAGCGCATTGTCTACAACCGCCTTACTTCCTTTCTTTCCTCACACTCACTGCTTGACCCTTTCCAGTCTGGCTTCCGTCCTCTCCACTCCACTGAAACTGCCCTTACAAAAGTATGCAATGACCTCCATGCTGCTAAATCTAAGGGACACTACTCTCTACTTATTCTACTTGATCTCTCTGCTGCTTTTGACACTGTGGACCATCCTCTCCTACTGCAAATCCTTCACTCCATTGGTCTGCGTGACATTGCCCTCTCTTGGTTGTCTTCCTACCTTTCTGACCGTTCATTCTCTGTCTCCTCTCATGACTCCACCTCCCCCTCCCCCTCACTTCCACTAACTGTAGGGGTACCCCAAGGTTCTGTCCTTGGTCCTCTTCTCTTCTCTCTCTATACGTCCTCACTAGGTAAGCTCATTAGTTCTTTTGGTTTCCAATATCATCTCTATGCTGATGATACTCAAATCTATCTTTCCTCTCCAGACCTCTCTCCTGCTCTCCTCACTCGTATCTCCAGCTGTCTCTCTGCTACCTCTTCCTGGATGTCCCAGCGCTTTCTTAAACTTAACATGTCTAAGACCGAGCTGATCATCTTCCCTCCCTCCCGCATAACCTCACCTCCTACAATCTCATTATCTATTGATGGCACTACTATCTCCTCTACCCCCCAAGTGCGCTGTCTTGGATTAATCCTTGACTCCTCCCTCTCCTTCAAACCACACATTCAGCACCTCTCACAAACCTGCCGTTTTCATCTAAAAAATATTTCCAGGATCAGACCCTTTCTGACCCAGGATGCTACTAAGACTCTTATCCACTCACTGGTCATCTCCAGACTGGACTACTGTAATCTCCTCCTGACTGGCATTCCTGACAAATACCTCTCTCCACTCCAATCTATCCTCAATGCTGCTGCCCAGCTCATTTTCCTCACCAAACGCACTATGTCTATCTCTCCTCTCTTACTAGACCTTCATTGGCTCCCCTTCCCTTTCAGAATCCATTTCAAGCTTCTCACACTTGCTTACAAAGCCCTCACCCACTCCTCTCCCATCTACATCTCTGACCTTATCTCGCTTTACACTCCCACCCGTCCCCTTCGCTCTGCTAATGCACGCCGACTCTCCTGCCTACGGATTACTTCCTCCCACTCCTACCTCTAAGATTTTTCACGTGCTGCACCACTTCTCTGGAATTCCCTACCTCTCCCCCTCAGACTCTCCACCTCTCTACAAAACTACAAACAGGCTCTCAAGACCCACTTCTTCACCAAACCCAGACAAATCTCATCCTAAACCTCTGTTCCACGCTCTCTATGTACCCCATCTGTCTCACCCCTGTCTGTCTACCCCTCCCCTTTAGAATGTAAGCTCTCATGAGCAGGGCCCTCTTCCCTCATGTGCTTACTCTTTTCTTACTTTAATAATCTTCAGCTGCACCAAATCCAGCAGTCTTCTGCCACCTGATACTTATTCCAGTGTCATCTGCTGATGTAGCTATGTTTATTTACCCTTGTCCTATATTGTCGTCAACTGTAAGTTGCTGTTTTCCTGTTTGATTATTTGTTTATGTACTCTGTAATTGGGCGCTGCGGAACCCTTGTGGCGCCATATAAATAAAGGATAATAATAATAATAATAATAATAATAATAACTACTGTAGCAAAGCAAGCATTAACTACACAATTAAAAAGAGAACAGTTGTAAGTAACAGATTGCTATTCCACGTAAAGTGAAAGCAGGTTTTGCTGATTTATTGCTGCCAGTTGTTTGTTTTTCTTTACAATAGCAAAATGCTTTTGATGGCGATGAATATGTTCATTAAAAGTGTGTCCACTCATTTCACTCATACATTGACCTATTAACCCATTAAATAAGTCACTGTCAGTGAGTCTCTTTGCACACACACGGGGCAGTTTCCTTAACCCATTTAACATGTCCTCCTCTGGTTATTTTTATTATATGAGTATCTGCCCTTTAACCCATTAAATGTCATACGGATCATGTCATGTTACTCATACAATATTGAAAATACAGTCCTTTTTTTGTTTATAGAGTGAATAAGAGCAAAACCGTATGCCCAGTGATTATAAGGGAAAGATCTGTCTTCTGCTTCCCCAGTAGTCAGAATAACTCAATACAAATTAAACTCAACACTTTGTCAGCAGAACTGGCACAAAATATTACAATTTTATGTTTTTATTGATCACATTTCCTAGACTGCTTTTAAAGCCCACCCCCTACACAGAAGATGGGGGCAAGATTTATATATTTTCTGTAGTGTATGCTGGACCGAGTGTTTCATCATTTATTATCTATTTTCTGTTTGTTTTAGTGATCTAGTACTTTGCTTTCACATACAAATGTGTACTGGAAAATATCCTTAAACTGAATTTGTACTAGAAACAGTTTTCCTAATGTACCAATTATTAAGCATTATGCAGTTGTGCATTGTGCAGTTTTGTGCGGAACTTCATTAAATCTGTGAATTAAGAGGTATGATATGGTAATATGTGTGCACTGACCATTGGCGTTTCTATCATGAGTGCATATTGTTTTAATGCTCACCTTTTCAGAGTCCAGTGACGGGAGCTGCAGCTGCGGCAAAAAATCTCCCCCAAAATGTCCACCGCGCATGCGCAGTAGATAATTAGTCTCCAGACCACGGCGGGCACCATATTTCCAGAGATCTGTGCATGTGCAGAAGACTCCGGCACATTGCCGGAGTCTGTGGCGCCGTGGAGAGGATGGTGACCACCCGGAGTCTGCACACTGGTCCCCCGCTCTCTTAAAATGCCCCTGGTACTGACTGTTTATGCAGAGTGAGAATGATTCCAGTTTACATAGCATAAATTACCCAAATGCACTATGGGCCTTATTCAGATGTGGTCACAAAGCAGCTGTTGTACGCAATTCAGTCAATGTTTACATAAGACGCAGCTTTTGGAGCGTGGGGCTCCCTATATTGCTCTGGCTGGGCCACCTTGGGGCATCACCACCTTACATTTACTTTTAACACTTATAACACATTGTGTTTGTTTTATATTTATGTAGCTTTTTTCACATATATTTTACACTTATAACACTGCTCAGCTAAACTTCACATTCTAACACTCTGACACTTTACTGCTGTCCTCTTCTTTTCTTTTACATTCAGCAGCCTCTTTCATTTGCTTAACACTGATCTTTCACTCCTATCCTTTTTCTGTGTGATGCCCTGGGGTGGTTTGGCTGGGGCGGTCTGGGGTTGCTCTGCGTCCCGGAGGTGAACCCCTATAGTGTTAGGGACCTGTCCGATGAGGTCACCGTGAAGCAGGTGGGCAGGCTCATATACTGGCCAATATATGCCAAGAACCTCAAATATTATATTATGGTAATAATAATTTTAATGGTGTATGGTGCACCTGCACCCTTTGTTCCTATGTTGTAGTATTACAGTACTTAGTCCCAGCAAGGTAGCACATCCCATTATAATAAGCTAGGGTGTGCAATCCAGGCCACGTTTCCATATAGTCTATATTATGTGTGTGTATACACACCTGAGGGATTGGGACAGCCCTCATCTCTGGATTAGCACCCCACCCACTGTCTCTCAGGCTTTTAAACAGGGAACCGGCACATTCTGACTGCACAAAATACATAGGTATGATCCTTTTAATTATATACAAAGTCAGTTTGGGGGTGAGCTTTTGGGGCGTGGGGCTCCCTATATTGCTCTGGCTGGGCCACCTTGGGGCATCACCACCTTACATTTACTTTTAACACTTATATCACATTGTGTTTGTTTTATATTTATGTAGCTTTTTCACATATTTTTTACACTTATAACACTGCTCAGCTAAACTTCACATTCTAACACTCTGACACTTTACTGCTGTCCTCTCCTTTTCTTTTACATTCAGCAGCCTCCTTCATTTGCTTAACACTGATCTTTCACTCCTATCCTTTTTCTGTGTGATGCCCTGGGGTGGTTTGGTTGGGCTGGTCTGGGGGTGCTCTGCGTCCCGGAGGTGAACCCCTATAGTGTTAGGGACCTGTCCGATGAGGTCACCGTGAAGCAGGTGGGCAGGCTCATATACTGGCCAATATATGCCAAGAACCTCAAATATTATATTATGGTTATAATAATTTTAATGGTGTATGGTGCACCTGCACCCTTTGTTCCTATGTTGTAGTATTACAGTACTTAGTCCCAGCAAGGTAGCACATCCCATTATCTTAAGCTAGGGTGTGCAGTCCAGGACCCGTTTCCATATATATTGGTTGCCATGGGCAACTTCTCCACTGGCTCACTTCTCTGCCCTTATCGCTGCTTAGTAAATGTCCCCCTAAGTCACAAAGTAAGTGACAGTAAGACAGCGTTTGTCGTGGTAACGGGGAGTTGCCGCTCAGACAGCATTTTCTGGATATGCATAAATTAGCAACTGCGATCTTATTTGCTACTTTAGAGCCCTCTGCATCCCAAGAGAGCAGCTCAGCCAGTGCAAAATCTTTGTGATGTCCCAATATGCAACAATGGTACTGATGTTTCAAAAGTTGTACACCGTTAGACGGAAATGAAGACAGCTGTGGGCATCCCTATGAGCAAGTCATCTTCTGCCCAGATTAGCATATAGTCACGATTGCGGATGGCAAAAGATAGTAACAGCAATCGCAAGAACAACCACACCGAAATTAGGCCCTATGTGTGTATCCAGAAAATTATACAACACATTCAGTATGTGGCCATATAGATTTCTGAGACACAGCTTTCATCTGAAGAGGGGAGTGAAATTTGCATTCTAAAGTAGACATAGGCTCTCATTCTGAGTTGATCGCTTGCTAGCAACTTTTTTGCTGTGCTGCGATCAGATAGTTGCCGCCTATGGGGGAGTGTATTTTCACTTTGGAAGTGTGCGAACGCTTTTGCAGCCGACGGCACAAAAAGTTTGTTGCAGTTTCTGAGTAGCTCTGGACTTAATCAGCCACTGCGATCAGTCCACCCTGTCCGGTCCCGGAATTGACGTCAGACACCTGCCCTGCAAACGCTTGGACACGCCTGCGTTTTTCCAAACACTCCAAGAAAACAGTCAGTTGACACCCATAAATGCCCTCTTTCTGTCAATCACCTTGCGATCGGCTGTGCGAATGGATTCTTCATTAAATCCATCGCCCATCACCGATCCTCTTTGTACCCATACGACGCGCCTGCGCATTGCGGTGCATACGCATGCGCAGTTTTGCAGAGTTTTAACCTGATCACGGCACTGCAAAAAGTCGCTAGCGAGCGATCAACTCGGAATGACCCCCATAGTACAATTAGAGCATATTTGAGTAATTGCAAGCAGCGTGATGACCGTTACACAGGCGCATAAATGCTTGCTCAAACCAGGTTCAGTATATTGGGCCTATTTCAGACCTGATCGCAGCAGCAAATTTGTTAGCTAATGGGCAAAACCATGTGCAGTGCAGGTGGGGAAGAAATAACGTGCAATTAGGGTTAGAGTTGGATGGGGTGTGTTCAAACTGAAATCAAAATTGCAGTGTAAAAATAAAGCAGCCAGTATTTACCCTGCACAGAAACAATAAAACCCACACAAATCTAAAGGGCCCCATACACTACAGCAACATGTTGGACCCTCAATGTCGCATAAGATTTCCCTTGAACCGTAAGGCAGCCGCCCGGGCGGCAGGATCGCATAGGATACATCGTATGCGGGCAGTCAGAGGTCAGCATAGCATCCACAGATCTCACAACTGGATTGGCCAGTTGCTGTAATTTGAGTGGAAATTTGAGACAACCAAGCAAAGGAGAGAACCTTTGAGAGCTGTAAATGTAAATAACATTGTCAGTCAGTTTCTAGAATGCAACAGAAAGGTGACAGCTAGAGCCTGATTGTTTGCTATGATCAACACCTCACCAGTCTGTTTTGAAGCTTTAGTAAATCTCCCCTCAGCAGTTTAATAGCTAGAGAATCAATAGACTTTTACAGGTATGATGCCACTGGCAGTCAGGTCTTGAAGTCAGGTACTGCTCTACTAGTTTACTATATTTATTTTATTTCCTGCATTCATTTTTTTTATTTTTTATTAACTTTTGTTGCAACAGTGCTACTTTTCATGTTGTAGTGCTAATACTGAACTATGGGGCTGCTTGTGATAAATACCAGTCCCTGCTGTTTCACACTGATGAGAGTATGGCAATTGCCATATCTATAATGGATGTAGGGTGTGCAGTGCTCACAGGCCCTGGGTCCAGGGGAGCCTACATCAAACAACCCGCACCCATATAATTGTACTTACCTTTCTGGAGTTCTGTGGCGGCCAGCGCTGCAGAACAAACTCATTTGGAAATGGTGCGGCACCCATTTACCCGCTGACTTGTGCATGCGATGTAGAGATGTCCCCAGGAACAAGGCTCAAAATTTGCGGAGACCTGCGCATGCACAGTAGACTCTGGCACAAAGCCAGGGTCTACAGCACTGCTAGAGAGGAAGTTACCCAAATGGAGCCTGCACACGAGCACTCTCCTCTCTTAAACCACCCCTGAGTATGGCAAATAGCAGGATACATACCTTCATGGCCAGTGCCGTTTCTTGCAACCGCACGGGGCGCCCGCTGCAGCACTTTGCGTGTCCTTGTCTGGTCCTCCTCCCTCTTCCCGAGCACTCCTGCTCGGGGGGCGGAGTTTCACGGAATGACGCGATTGCGTCGTGACGTCACGACGCAATCGCGTCATTCTGTGAAACCACGCCCCCCGAGCAGGAGTACTCGGGATGATGGAGGAGGAGCAGACTAGCTGGAAGGAAGAGGCGGCTGGTGCGAGGGAGATGAGGCGGCCCGACCCGAAGAGCGGGAAGGTTCTCTGTATGTAAGTAGTCTCTCTCTCTCCCCACCTCCCTCTCCCTTCCTCCCCCCCCCCCCACTTGACACCTGCCTGCCGCACTGTATTTAATGGGGACACCTGCCTGCCGCACTGGATTTAATGGGGACATCTGCCTGTGTACTGTGTAAAATGGGGACACCTGCCTGTCGTACTGTATAAAATGGGGACACCTGCCTGCGTAATGTGTAAAATGGGAACACCTGCCTGCCATACTGTGTAAAAAGGGGACACCTGCCTGCCGTACTGTGCAAAATGGGGACATGTGCCTTCCGCACTGTGTAAAATGGGGACATCTGCCTGCCGCACTGTGTGAAATGGGGACATCTGCCTGCCGCACTGTGTAAAATGGGGACACATGCCTGCCGCACTGTGTAAAATGAGAAAACGTGCCTGCCGCACTGTGTAAAAAGGGGACACCTGCCTTCCGTACTGTGCAAAATGGGGACATGTGCCTTCCGCACTGTGTAAAATGGGGACATCTGCCTGCCGCACTGTGTAAAATGGGGACATCTGCCTACCGCACTGTGTAAAATGGGGACACATGCCTGCCGCACTGTGTAAAATGAGAAAACGTGCCTGCCGCACTGTGTAAAATGGGGACACCTGCCTGTCGTACTTTATAAAATGGGGACACCTGCCTGTGTAATGTGTAAAATGGGGACACCTGCCTGCCATAATGTATAAAATGGGGACACCTGCCTGTGTACTGTGTAAAAAGGGGACACCTGCTTGCCCTACTGTGCAAAATGGGGACACGTGCCTGCCGCACTGTGTAAAATGGGGACACGTGCCTGCCGCACTGTGTAAAATGGGAACACGTGCCTGCCGCACTGTGTAAAATGGGGACACGTGCCTGCCGCACTGTGTAAAATGGGGACACGTGCCTGCCGCACTGTGTAAAATGGTACACCTGCCTGCCGTACTGTGTAAAATGGGGACACCTGCCTGCCGTACTGTGTAAAAATAAGAATTTACTTACCGATAATTCTATTTCTCGTAGTCCGTAGTGGATGCTGGGAACTCCGTAAGGACCATGGGGAATAGCGGCTCCGCAGGAGACTGGGCACAAAAGTAAAGCTTTAGGACTACCTGGTGTGCACTGGCTCCTCCCCCTATGACCCTCCTCCAAGCCTCAGTTAGGATACTGTGCCCGGACGAGCGTACACAATAAGGAAGGATTTATGAATCCCGGGTAAGACTTATACCAGCCACACCAATCACACCATACAACCTGTGATCTGAACCCAGTTAACAGCATGACAACAGAGGAGCCTCTGGAAAGATGGCTCACAACAACAATAACCCGATTTAGTTAACAATAACTATGTACAAGTATTGCAGACAATCCGCACTTGGGATGGGCGCCCAGCATCCACTACGGACTACGAGAAATAGAATTATCGGTAAGTAAATTCTTATTTTCTCTGACGTCCTAGTGGATGCTGGGAACTCCGTAAGGACCATGGGGATTATACCAAAGCTCCCAAACGGGCGGGAGAGTGCGGATGACTCTGCAGCACCGAATGAGAGAACTCCAGGTCCTCCTCAGCCAGGGTATCAAATTTGTAGAATTTAGCAAACGTGTTTGCCCCTGACCAAGTAGCTGCTCGGCAAAGTTGTAAAGCCGAGACCCCTCGGGCAGCCGCCCAAGATGAGCCCACCTTCCTCGTGGAATGGGCTTTTACAGATTTTGGCTGTGGCAGGCCTGCCACAGAATGTGCAAGCGGAATTGTACTACAAATCCAACGAGCAATAGTCTGCTTAGAAGCAGGAGCACCCAGCTTGTTGGGTGCATACAGGATAAACAGCGAGTCAGATTTTCTGACTCCAGCCGTCCTGGAAACATATATTTTCAGGGCCCTGACTACGTCCAGCAACTTGGAGTCCTCCAAGTCCCTAGTAGCCGCAGGTACCACAATAGGCTGGTTCAGGTGAAACGCTAAAACCACCTTAGGGAGAAATTGAGGACGAGTCCTCAATTCTGCCCTGACCGTATGAAAAATCAGGTAAGGGCTTTTACAGGATAAAGCCGCCAATTTGACACGCGCCTGGCCGAAGCCAAGGCCAACAGCATGACCACTTTCCATGTGAGATATTTCAAATCCACAGATTTAAGCGGTTCAAACCAATGTGATTTTAGGAACCCCAAAACTACATTGAGATCCCAAGGTGCCACTGGAGGCACAAAAGGAGGCTGTATATGCAGCACCCCCTTGACAAACGTCTGAACTTCAGGAACTGAAGCCAGTTCTTTCTGGAAGAAAATCGACAGGGTCGAAATCTGAACCTTAATGGATCCTAATTTTAGGCCCATAGACACTCCTGTGTGCAGGAAATGCAGGAATCGACCCAGTTGAAATTCCTCTGTAGGGGCCTTCCTGGCCTCGCACCACGCAACATATTTACGCCAAATGCGGTGATAATGTTTTGCGGTTACATCCTTCCTGGCTTTGATCAGGGTAGGGATGACTTCATCCGGAATGCCTTTCCATTCAGGATCCGGCGTTCAACCGCCATGCCGTCAAACGCAGCCGCGGTAAGTTTTGGAACAGACAGGGTCCTTGCTGGAGCAGGTCCCTTCTTAGAGGTAGAGGCCACGGGTCCTCTGTGAGCATCTCTTGAAGTTCCGGGTACCAAGTCCTTCTTGGCCAATCCGGAGCCACGAGTATAGTTCTTACTCCTCTCCGTCTTATAATTCTCAGTACCTTGGGTATGAGAGGCAGAGGATGGAACACATACACTGACTGGTACACCCACGGTGTTACCAGAGCGTCCACAGCTATTGCCTGAGGGTCCCTTGACCTGGCGCAATACCTGTCCAGTTTTTTGTTGAGGCGGGACGCCATCATGTCCACCTTTGGTTTTTCCCAACGGTTCACAATCATGTGGAAGACTTCTGGGTGAAGTCCCCACTCTCCCGGGTGGAGGTCGTTCCTTCTGAGGAAGTCTGCTTCCCAGTTGTCCACTCCTGGAATGAACACTGCTGACAGTGCTATCACCTGATTTTCCGCCCAGCGAAGAATCCTTGCAGCTTCTGCCATTGCCCTCCTGCTTCTTGTGCCGCCCTGTCTGTTTACATGGGCGACTGCCGTGATGTTGTCTGACTGGATCAGCACCGGCTGACCTTGAAGCAGAGGTTTTTGCTAGGCTTAGAGCATTGTAAATGGCCCTTAGCTCCAGGATATTTATGTGAAGTGATGTCTCCAGGCTTGACCACAAGCCCTGGAAATTCCTTCCCAGTGTGACTGCTCCCCAGCCTCGCAGGCTGGCATCCGTGGTCACCAGGACCCAGTCCTGAATGCCGAATCTGTGGCCCTCTAGAAGATGAGCACTCTGCAACCACCACAGGAGAGACACCCTTGTCTTTGGTGACAGGGTTATCCGCTGATGCATCTGAAGATGCGATCCGGACCATTTGTCTAGCAGGTCCCACTGGAAAGTTCTTGCGTGGAATCTGCCGAATGGAATTGCTTCGTAGGAAGCCACCATTTTTTCCCAGGACCCTTGTGCATAGATGCACTGACACATGGCCTGGTTTTAGGAGGTTTCTGACTAGTTCGGATAACTCCCTGGCTTTCTCCTCCGGGAGAAACACCTTTTTCTGGACTGTGTCCAGGATCATTCCTAGGAATAGAAGACGTGTCGTCGGGATCAGCTGCGACTTTGGAATATTGAGAATCCAACCGTGCTGCCGCAACACTACTTGAGATAGTGCTACCCCGACTACCAACTGTTCCCTGGATCTTGCCCTTATCAGGAGATCGTCCAAGTAAGGGATAAATAAAACTCCCTTCCTTCGAAGGAGTATCATCATTTCGGCCATTACTTTGGTAAAGACCCGGGGTGCCGTGGACAAACCAACGGCAGCGTCTGAAACTGATAGTGACAGTTCTGTACCACAAACCTGAGGTACCCTTGGTGAGAAGGGTAAATTGGGACATGGAGGTAAGCATCCTTGATGTCCAAAGACACCATATAATCCCCTTCTTCCAGGTTCGCAATCACCACTCTGAGTGACTCCATCTTGAATTTGAACCTTTGTATGTAAGTGTTCAAGGATTTCAGATTTAAAATAGGTCTCACCGAGCCGTCCGGCTTCGGTACCACAAACAGCGTGGAATAATACCCCTTTCCCTGTTGCAGGAGGGGTACCGTGATTATCACCTGCTGGGAATACAGCTTGTGAATGGCTTCCAATACCGCCTCCCTGTCGGAGGGAGACGTCGGTAAAGCAGACTTTAGGAAACGGCGAGGGGGAGACGTCTCGAATTCCAATTTGTACCCCTGAGATACCACCTGAAGGATCCAGGGGTCCACCTGTGAGTGAGCCCACTGCACGCTGAAATTCTTGAGACGGGCCCCCACCGTGCCTGAGTTCGCTAGTGAAGCCCCAGCATCATGCTGAGGACTTGGCAGAAACGGAAGAGGGCTTCTGTTCCTGGGAACTGGCTGTTTGCTGCAGCCTTTTTCCTCTCCCTCTGCCACGGGGCAGAAATGAGGAGCCTTTTTCCCGCTTGCCCTTATGGGGCCGAAGGGACTGCGCCTGATAATACGGCGTCTTTGATAGACCTACCCCAAATAACTCCTCCCCTTTATAAGGCAATACTTCCATATGCCTTTTGGAGTCAGCATCACCTGACCACTGCCTCGTCCATAACCCTCTTCTGGCAGAAATGGACAGCGCACTTACTCTTGATGCCAGTCGGCAAATATCCCTCTGTGCATCACGCATATATAGAAATGCATCTTTTAAATGCTCTATAGTCAGTAATATACTGTCCCTATCTAGGGTATCAATATTTTCAGTCAGGGAATCCGACCACGCCACCCCAGCACTGCACATCCAGGCTGAGGCGATTGCTGGTCGCAGTATAACACCCGTGTGAGTGTATATACATTTTAGGATATTCTGCTTTCTGTCAGCAGGTTCCTTAAGGGCGGCCGTATCAGGAGACGGTAGTGCCACCTGTTTAGACAAACGTGTGAGCGCTTTATCCCCCCTAGGGGGTGTTTCCCAACGTGCCCTATCCTCTGGCGGGAAGGGGTATGATGCTAATAACCTTTTAGGAATTATCAGTTTTTTATCGGGGGAAACCCACGCTTCATCACACACTTCATTTAATTCCTCAGATGCAGGAAAAACTACAGGCAGTTTTTTCTCACCAAACATAATACCCTTTTTAGTGGTACTTGTATTATCAGAAATATGTAAAAACATTTTTCATAGCCTCAATCATGTAACGTGTGGCCCTACTGGAAGTCACATTCGTCTCTTCATCGTCGACACTGGAGTCAGTATCCGTGTCGGCGTCTGTATCTGCCATCTGAGGTAACGGGCGTTTTAGAGCCCCTGATGGCTTTTGAGATGCCTGGACATGCACAAGATGAGTAGCCGGCTGTCTCATGTCATCATTTTTGTCACGTAATTCCTTCCATAAGCTCAGCCACTCAGGTGTCGACTCCCTAGGGGGTGACAACTCCATTACAGGCAATTGCTCCGCCTCCACACCATGTTCCTCCTCATACATGTCGACACAATCGTACCGACACACAGTACACACACAGGGAATGCTCTGATAGAGGACAGGACCCCACTAGCCCTTTGGGGAGACAGAAGGAGAGTATGCCAGCACACACCAGAGCGCTATATATATACAGGGATAACCTTATAGAAGTGTTTTTCCCCTAATAGCTGCTGTTTTATTAATACTGCGCCTAATTAGTGCCCCCCTCTCTTTTTTAACCCTTTCTGTGGTGTAGTAACTGCAGGGGAGAGCCAGGGAGCTTCCCTCCAACGGAGCTGTGAGGAAAAATGGCGCCAGTGTGCTGAGGAGATAGGCTCCGCCCCTTTTTCGCGGACTTTTCTCCCGCAATTTTATGGATTCTGGCAGGGGTTAAAATACATCCATATAGCCCTGGGGGTTATATGTGATGTATTTTCGCCAGCCAAGGTGTTTTTATTGCTGCTTAGGGCGCCCCCCCCCCCAGCGCCCTGCACCCTCAGTGACCGGAGTGTGAAGTGTGCCTGAGGAGCAATGGCGCACAGCTGCAGTGCTGTGCGCTACCTTGGTGAAGACTGATGTCTTCTGCCGCCGATTTTCCGGACCTCTTCTTGCTTCTGGCTCTGTAAGGGGGCCGGCGGCGCGGCTCTGGGACCGGACTCCGAGGCTGGGCCTGTGTTCGGTCCCTCTGGAGCTAATGGTGTCCAGTAGCCTAAGAAGCCCAAGCTGGCTGCAAGCAGGCAGGTTCGCTTCTTCTCCCCTTAGTCCCTCGATGCAGTGAGCCTGTTGCCAGCAGGTCTCGCTGAAAATAAAAAACCTAAAACTAAACTTTTTCTAAGAAACTCAGGAGAGCCTCCTAGAATGCACCCTTCTCGGCCGGGCACAAAAATCTAACTGAGGCTTGGAGGAGGGTCATAGGGGGAGGAGCCAGTGCACACCAGGTAGTCCTAAAGCTTTACTTTTGTGCCCAGTCTCCTGCGGAGCCGCTATTCCCCATGGTCCTTACGGAGTTCCCAGCATCCACTAGGACGTCAGAGAAATGGGGAGTCTTGCCTGCCGTAATGTGTAAAATGAGTACACCTGCCTGATGTAATGTGTAAAATGGGGACACTTGCCTGCCGTGATGTGTAAAATGGGTACACCTGCCTGACGTACTGTGTAAAATGGGGAGTCTTGCCTGACGTACTGTATAAAATGGGGACACCTGCCTGCCGTACTGTGTAAAATGGGGACACTTGCCTGCCGTGATGTGTAAAATGGGGACACCTGCCTGCCGTGATGTGTAAAATGGGGACACCTGCCTGCGTACTGTGTGAAATGGGGACACCTGCCTGCCATACTGTGTAAAAAGGGGACACCTGCCTGCATACTGTGTAATTTGGACACTTGCCTGCCGTACTGTGTAAAATGGGGACACCTGCCTGCCGTAATGTGTAAAATGGGGACACCTGCCTGCCGTACTGTGCAAAATGGGGACACCTGCCTGCCGTACTGTGTAAAATGGGGAGTCTTGCCTGCCGTAATGTGTAAAATGGGTACACCTGCCTGACGTAATGTGTAAAATGGGGACACTTGCCTGCCGTGATGTGTAAAATGGGTACACCTGCCTGACGTACTGTGTAAAATGGGGAGTCTTGCCTGACGTACTGTGTAAAATGGGGACACCAGCCTGCCGTACTGTGTAAAATGGGGACACTTGCCTGCCGTGATGTGTAAAATGGGGACACCTGCCTGCCGTGATGTGTAAAATGGGGACACCTGCCTGCGTACTGTGTGAAATGGGGACACCTGCCTGCCATACTGTGTAAAAAGGGGACACCTGCCTGCATACTGTGTAATTTGGACACTTGCCTGCCGTACTGTGTAAAATGGGGACACCTGCCTGCCGTAATGTGTAAAATGGGGACACCTGCCTGCCGTACTGTGCAAAATGGGGACACCTGCCTGCCGTACTGTGTAAAATGGGGAGTCTTGCCTGCCGTAATGTGTAAAATGGGTACACCTGCCTGACGTAATGTGTAAAATGGGGACACTTGCCTGCCGTGATGTGTAAAATGGGTACACCTGCCTGACGTACTGTGTAAAATGGGGAGTCTTGCCTGACGTACTGTGTAAAATGGGGACACCAGCCTGCCGTACTGTGTAAAATGGGGACACTTGCCTGCCGTGATGTGTAAAATGGGGACACCTGCCTGCCGTGATGTGTAAAATGGGGACACCTGCCTGCGTACTGTGTGAAATGGGGACACCTGCCTGCCATACTGTGTAAAAAGGGGACACCTGCCTGCATACTGTGTAATTTGGACACTTGCCTGCCGTACTGTGTAAAATGGGGACACCTGCCTGCCGTAATGTGTAAAATGGGGACACCTGCCTGCCGTACTGTGCAAAATGGGGAGTCTTGCCTGCCGTAATGTGTAAAATGGGTACACCTGCCTGACGTACTGTGTAAATTGGGGACGCTTGCCTGCCGTACTGTGTAAAATGGGAATGCCTGCCGTAATGTGTAAAATGGGGAGTCTTGCCTGCTGTAATGTGTAAAATGGGGACACCTGCCTGCCGTACCATGTAAAATGGGGACACCTGCCTGCCGTACTGTGTAAAATGGGGACTTTAGATCTTTTTATTTTTCCCTGTGGTGGCCGTGATGATTTCAGATGAGGCCACGCCCACTTTACTGAGACCACGCCCATTTTAATGAGGCCACACACCCTTGCCGAGAGCGCGCGCATGCTTTTTTTTATAGCTATGGGGGGGCGCGGCGCATTTTTTTATGCCAATGGGGGGGGGGGGCATTTTGAAATCTCGCACTGGGAGCCAAATTGGCTAGAAATTGCCCTGTTCATGGCAGCTGTGTAGCCACCTGCACATGTCCTGTATCAGGAAGATCATGCAAAAGGTAACAAATTATTTGGGGCACAGAGCTCACATTGGCTAATTTGCCACAACTGTGTGACCCACAGACATTAACATGAGCCAACATCCTTGTTCTCGACTTAATACAGTTTATTTATGCCCCTGACAAATTCAGGCTGTACTGGTCTTAAATGAAAGAACATGTCACTGTTATACTGATGGAGATAATATAGAGTCCAATCTGTTTAGATGCTGTAGTGCATATATTCAGTTTATATGGCAATAGAACCCCATATTAAATATTTTACTGTAAGCCATTTACACCTAAACGAGCAGAAAGGCATGGGCTTCCATATTATCACCCCTCAGTGTCTCTCAGTAATACCCCTTTCACACCAGAAATGCAGGGACAAAACCCGGGAATTCTGCCACGGGCTCATGCAGGGACATTCCCGGGTTGTCATCATTCATACCAGCATTTGTAGCCGAGACATCCCAGGTCTGCACCTTTCATACTGAACCCGGGATGGCCCTGCATTTTCTGAAAATGGGCGTCTCAGAAAAGACACATGACCAGGAAGTGCCCTGAATAGCCAATCAGCATCAGTATAGGCAACCCGGGAAGGTGGGACATGTCCATGCACCATTCACACTGTCCAGGGTCCAGGGATCATCCCGGGACCAACCCTGGTCGATTGCAGGGTTGCAATGCAGGGACAGAAATCCCGGGTTTTTGTCCCTGTAACCTTTCACACCGAGAAATTTCCTGGGTTGATGCGCGTTCATGTGTTTTAACCCGGGAAATTTTGGGCTGTGTGAAAGGGGTATTACTCAGCTTGCTAATCACTCTTGTGATAATGACATAACCATACCGCAGTTCATTGACACTGACAGTTCCTCAATTGCACCTAAGTGTCCCAGATAAATACTGAGGTCTTTAAATGGTTGTAATTTCCAATAGTGAATAAATGAAAAGAGAAATGCTTAGATGTAATCTAAAAGAATCCACAGGATAAAAAGGGAAAAGTAGAAACTAAAGGTGGAAATAAACGCCATGAGATGACAAATAACATTCGCCACTTAATGTTCTTTCAGCAAGTTTGTTTATGTTAATTGAAACATTTGCTCAATATTGTGCATCATCCATTATTTGTTTTATTCATGAAAAGTTTGTAACAACTATTCAGGAGTAAGCTGCAAAAATATTATCAATGAGAAAAGTCCTTTAAATTGTCTGGTTAATATGCATTTAATATGCTACATTTCTGACAAAATAAAGAATATATTTGACTTTTCTCATCTGTGTGTTATACCAAATTATGACATCCTACTGTACAGAACATGCTCCTAAGTTTACCCTTTGTTTGCAGTGCCAAATCTCACATGCTAAATGTTGTTAATAATTACATTACATAAATATTCTGATAATTATTTGTATATACACGCAATCTCAATGTAAGTTCAGCACTTTATTGAAATTACTTTGATATCTATGGTAATCGCTCCCACATTGGGGGTAATTCCAAGTTGATCGCAGCAGGAATTTTGTTAGCAGTTGGGCAAAACCATGTACACTGCAGGGGAGGCAGATATAACATGTGCAGAGAGAGTTAGATGTGGGTGGGTTATTTTATTTCTGTGCAGGGTAAATACTGGCTGCTTTATTTTTACACTGCAAATTAGATTGCAGATTGAACACACCACACCCAAATCTAACTCTCTCTGCACATGTTAAATCTGCCTCCCCTGCAGTGCACATGGTTTTGCCCAACTGCTAACAAAATTCCTGCTGCGATCAACTTGGAATTACCCCCATTGGGCGTAATTCAGAGTTGATCGCAGCAGCAAATTTGTTAGCAGTTGGGCAAAACCATGTGCACTGCAGGTGTAGCATATATAACATTTGCAGAGAGAGTTAGATTTGGGTGGGTTATTTTGTTTCTGTGCAGGGTAAATACTGGTTACTTTATTTTTACGCTGCAATTTAAATTTCAGTTTGAACACACCCCACCCAAATCTAACTCTCTCATCACATGTTAAATCTGGCCAGGGCCGGTTCTGGGGCTTTGCGCGCCCCGGGCGGCAATGGGGGGTGTGTGGCTTCGTACAGGGGACGTTGTCATTTACGCCCCCTGTACAGACTACTGTAGCGCTCTGCAATGTGCCCCCCGCTGCCCGGTGCCCCCCGCTGCCGCTGGCCGCTGTGAAGGGAAACTAGAGTTTCCCTTCGTGGACAGGTCCTTTAATGTGGGGTGCGTGATGACGTCATCGCGCACCGCATAGCAAAGGTCCTCTCCACGAAGGGAAACTAGGCGATGACGTCATCGCGCACCGCACAGCAAAGGTCCTCTCCACGAAGGGAAACTAGACGCGTAGCGTCTAGTTCCCTTCATGGAGAGGACCTTTGCTGTGTGGTGCGCGATGACGTCATTGCGCACCGCACAGTAAAGGATCTCTCCACGAAGGGAAACTCTAGTTTCCCTTCACAGAGGCCAGTGGCGGATCTTGCCCTGGTGCGGCCCCTCCGGAAGGCGGCGCCCCGGGCTAAAGTCCTGCTTGCCCGTGGCAAGATCCGCTACTGTATCTGGCCCCATGCAGTGCACATGGTTTTGCCCAACTGCTAACAAATTTGCTGCTGCGATCAACTCTGAATTAGGCCCATTGATCCCAAAATGGGATGCACCACCTTCCAGTCTCTAATTATTTCTGAACATTTGAAAATAGTACCCCCTCCCCTCCCCTCCTCATGCAGCATAATTTAGTTCTGCCACGTGGCAAATGTATCCCTCTGGCTGATTTTACAGCTATCTGAAAATTAGTCCCATTACACTGTTTAACATTTTTAGCTGAATTTGATCCTCAACTGCAAATCACTAGAAAATCTCTTTAGTTTATACAACTTTAGATTTGAAATTGTCATATTTAATTTGTTAGTCGTTCTCTTTTCCCTCTTGTCTATTTGTTCTATGCATCAATAACCAATTAACGACAAAGATGTTAGTTAACAAGGATTAAGCAAGATAAAAATCTGCTGATCTAACAGACCAGTACCCCATTTTGTTTGTTATATGTTTGTGTGGGGCTCTGCGATTAACTCTGATGCTAGAAGTCTACTGAAAATGTGCACCTCAGGAATCCACAATGTGTTTTGTGTTTTTGCATGAATTACTGTTTTATTCCTTGCTCTGCCCAAGCAAATTCTCTTTTGTTTACTAAACAACAGATAGGTTTTTATTTTGCTACTATATGCAAAGAAACATATTTTAATGTATGGGCATTAACAGGATAAAATGCCTGTTTGCTAAAATAAAAGGATATAATTAAGGCACAAATTGAGGGTGGTCAACAATGGACAGTTTTTCTGATTCCAGATTATCAATCATGCAGAAGAAGAGATATTTATTTATTTATTAACAGTTTCTTATATAGCGCAGCAAATTCCATTGCGCTTTACAACTGGATATCGTTTTCCCTTGACTCAGAGTTTCCCAAACCCCACAACTACAGTCCAGGTTTTAAGAATATCCATGTTTCAGCACAGGTGACTTAATTAGCACCTACGTCAATTTGATTTAACCATCTGGACTCAAGCATGGATATCCTTAAAACTTGAAGTGTATTGGTGAAACCTTTACTTAACTTCAATCTTTTATATCTTTTTAACCTGTGTTAATGTCAGAATGCATGCTCCGTTCATTGAATGGCTAGTGCAGTTGGCTAAGCAGTTTGGATCACATACATCAGTAACATTTCTTGCAGGCTGAGAAGGAAAAATCACCTAACCTGAGTCAGCGGCATTGTGGAAGTAAAACTGCACATGTGTGGGTTGCCATTTGTCTGTTATGTACTCAGATCTCTATCTACTAGCACTATAAAGCAGCGCCAGACCTAGCATTCAGTGCTAGGTGATTGCTGGTGTTCATTTGCATTGCTACTGTACACCAGATAATTCTTCTATGTACTGATTTTTGGTTTGACTTCTAGCCTCTTGTCATGATCCTGACTGTAGTTCTCATATTTGGTGACTTACCCCTGCCATCTTTCCTGGATCCTGTGTCTTTTTGCTCACTGGGATAAACAGTTTGTCAGTACCATGAGTTTCCTGAGTGCAGAGTTAATGAGCTCCATCTGTGGTGATTAATCTTCTGTGTGAATCTGAATTCAGCAATCTGAAGTTTAGGCCTAAAAGCCAGCATCCTCTGTTCGTTTGCAGAAGTTCAGGCTTCAGTGTTCTTTCGGCCTGCTAGGCCTCATTCCACATCAGAGCTTAGTCTAGAGTACTCCATACTTGCCTACCTGACCCTCTCCATGAGGGAGAAAATGCTCTGTTCCTGGACTTTACTGGTAATGTATGATTGTCATCACCTGTGGTGAGCTAGTTAATTGATAAGAAAGGTGTTTCACCACAGGTGATGGCAATCATACATTACCAGGAAAGTCCAGGAACCAAGCATTTTCTCTCTCATGGAGAGGGTCAGGTAACATAGTAACATAGTAACATAGTATCTGAGGTTGAAAAAAGACAATTGTCCATCGAGTTCAACCTATTTGTGGTCTCCTATGCATGATGATTTTACTAAAATTTCTGACTGATGCTGCTGTCAGCCGTTGCATTTTATCCCTATTTATAGTAACTATAATGAATGACTATGCACCATACCCCTGGATATCCTTATCCATTAGGAATTTATCTAACCCATTCTTAAAGGTGTTGACAGATTCCGCCATTACAACTCCCTCGGGCAGGGAATTCCAAACACGTATTGTCCTTACCGTGAAAAAGCCTTTACGCCGTATTGTGCGGAATCTCCTCTCCTCTAACCTGAGCGAGTGTCCACGAGTCCTCTGTGTTGATCTAACCAAAAACAGGTCCCGCGCAAGCTCTGTGTATTGTCCCCTTATATATTTGTAGATGTTGATCATATCCCCTCTTAGTCTATGCTTTTCCAATGTAAACATGCCTAGTCTTTCAAGCCTTTCCTTGTATTCCATCGTCTCCATGCCCTTAATTAGTTTGGTCGCCCTCCTCTGTACCTTTTCAAGCTCCAGGATATCGTTTTTGTAGTACGGTGCCCAGAATTGTACACAGTATTCAAGGTGTGGCCTCACTAGTGATTTATATAACGGGAGTATAATAATCTCGTCCCTAGCATCAATACCCCGTTTTATGCATGCTAATATCTTATTAGCCTTCTTTGCTGCAGTCCTACTTTGGGTACTACTGCTTAGCTTGCTATCTATGAGGACACCTAAGTTCTTTTCCAGTACAGAATCCCCTAATTTTACCCCATTTAGTAAGTAGGTGTAATTTTTGTTCTTGTTGAAGCGCATTCTCCATTTGGCTGCCCATGCTTCTAATTTAACTAAGTCATTCTGAAGAGACTCTGCATCCTCCTCTGTATTTATAGCCTTACACAATTTGGTATCATCTGCAAAAATTGACACCATGCTCTCTAGACCTTCTGTTAGGTCGTTAATGAAAATATTGAACAATAGCGGTCCTAATACTGAGCCTTGCGGCACAGCACTTAGCACTTCAGTCCAAGTTGAAAAAGATCCATTAACCACAACGCGCTGCTCCCTGTTATCTAACCAGTTTTTGACCCAAGTGCATATTGTGCTTCCTAGCCCTGATTCTTGTAGCTTGTAGATAAGTCTCATGTGTGGTACAGTATCGAACGCTTTGGCAAAGTCTAAAAAGATTACATCCACATATTTACCCTGATCTAGGTTTGCGCTTACTGTTTCATAAAAGCCAAGTAAGTTGGTTTGACAGGATCTGTCCTTCATAAACCCATGTTGATTCCTTTTAATTACCTTATTGACTTCAAGGAACTTCTGAATACTATCTCTTAGAATACCTTCCAATACTTTCCCCACTATAGATGTAAGACTAACTGGTCTATAATTACCTGGTTCAGCTTTACTTCCCTTTTTGAATATAGGCACTACTTCCGCTATATGCCAGTCTTTGGGAACCATACCTGATATAACTGAATCCTTAAAGATCAAAGATAGCGGTTTAGCCAGTTCAGAGTGAAGCTCCATTAGAACCCTTGGGTGAATACCATCGGGCCCTGGTGATTTATTAATCTTTAAATGTTTTAATCGGTCACAGACTACTTCCTCGCTTAAATAAGTACCTATCAGTGGGATATTCTCATTATTGAGATTGTGTGTCAGTCCCTGAAATGGGTCCTCTCTAGTGAATACTGTTGAAAAAAACTCATTTAGTGTGTCCGCTATGTCATTATCATTTTTGCTTAAGACTCCCAACTTGTCTTTTAAAGGGCCTATACTCTCCTTCTTTAATCTCTTGCTATTAATGTATTTAAATAATTTTTTGGGATTCGCTTTGCTTTCCTTTGCTACTAGTTTTTCAGTTTCTACTTTAGCCGCTCTTATTTCCTTTTTGCTAATTTTGTTACATTCCTTATAGTGCTGAAATGACTCTGCTTCCCCGTCAGATTTGTATTTTTTAAATGCTCGCCTTTTCTTGCCCATAAGTTCCTTAATCTTTTTGTTAAGCCACATCGGTTTATGATTTTTATTCCTGTTTTTGCTACTCATAGGAATAAATTTGAGTGTATTTTTAGCTAGCAGGAATTTTAGTACCTCCCATTTCTCCGTAGTATTTTTTCCTAAAAACAAACCTTCCCATTCAATATCCCTGAAAAATACCCTCATCTTTTCAAAATTTGTTTTGCTAAAGTTTAGAGTCCTAGTTGAGCCAGTATAGGGCTGTTTATGGAAACTGATATTGAATGTGACCATATTGTGGTCGCTGTTTCCTATGGGTTCCCCTACTATAATACCTGATACCAAATCCCCATTGTTTGTTAATACCAGGGGGTATATTTACTAAGCTCCCGATTTTGACCGAGATGCCGTTTTTTCATCAAAGTGTCATCTCGGTAAATCTCGGTCATTTACTAAACACTAATCACGGCAGTGATGAGGGCATTCGTAATTTTTTGCTAGTTCAGGTAAAAAATTACGAATGAATACACCATCGGTCAAAACGCGGCTGTTTAAGTATGAATCTCGGTCATTTACTAAGAAGTGCAAAGCAAAAAAACACAAAACACTGCCGTGAAAAATTATAACTCGTAAAAAAGTCCTAAAAAAAAACAGACCTGCTTTTTTTATCCGTGATTTGAGATGCATGCAGGGATCCATGAGATCCGTGCATGTATATCAGTGGGAAGGGGTGTGAAAGTGCTTATTTTTGCTAAAAAAATTGCGTGGGGGCCCCCCTCCTAAGCATAACCAGCCTCGGGCTCTTTGAGCCGATCCTGGTTGCAGAAATATGGGGGAAAAAATGACAGGGGTTCCCCCATATTTAAGCAACCAGCATCGGGCTCTGCGCCTGGTCCTGGTCCCAAAAATACGGGGGACAAAAAGAGTAGGGGTCCCCCGTATTTTTAAAACCAGCACCGGGCTCCACTAGCTGGACAGATAATGCCACAGCCGGGGGTCACTTTTATACAGCGCCCTGCGGCCGTGGCATCAAAAATCCAACTAGTCACCCCTGGCCGGGGTACCCTGGGGGAGTGGGGACCCCTTCAATCAAGGGGTCCCCCCCCCCCCAGCCACCCAAGGGCCAGGGGTGAAGCCCGAGGCTGTCCCCCCCCATCCAATGGGCTGCGGATGGGAGGGCTGATAGCCTTTGTTGTAAAATAAAAGATATTGTTTTTAGTAGCAGTACTACAAGTCCCAGCAAGCCTCCCCCGCATGCTGGTACTTGGAGAACCACAAGTACCAGCATGCGGCGGAAAAACGGGCCCGCTGGTACCTGTAGTACTACCACTAAAAAAATACCCAAAAAAAGACAAGACACACACACCGTGAAAGTATAATTTTATTACTTACATACACACATACATACATACTTACCTATGGCCCCACGCAGGTCGGTCCTCTTGTCCAGTAGAATCCAAGGGTACCTGTTGAATAAATTATACTCACGAGATCCAGGGGTCCAGGCTCCTCGGCAAATCCAGGGTTAATCCACGTACTTGCCAAAAATAAAAAAACGGTGTCCCGACCACGAACTGAAAGGGGACCCATGTTTGCACATGGGTCACCTTTCCCCGAATGCAAGAAACCCACTTTGCCTTCTGGCTAAGTGGGTTTCTTCAGCCAATCAGGGAGCGCCACGTTGTAGCACTCTCCTGATCAGCTGTGTGCTGCTGTCCTCACTGACAGGCAGCACACGGCAGTGTTACAATGTAGCACCTATGCGCTACATTGTAACCAATGATGGGAACTTTCTGCTCAGCGGTGACGTCACTTTAGGTCAACCGCAGGGCAAAAAGTTCCCAGCATTGGTTACAATGGAGCGCATAGGCGCTACATTGTAACACTGCCGTGTGCTGCCTGTCAGTGAGGACAGCAGCACACAGCTGATCAGGAGAGTGCTACAACGTGGCACTTCCTGATTGGCTGAAGAAACCCACTTAGACATCAGTCAGAGTGGGTTTCTGGCATTCGTGGAAAGGAGTCCCATGTGAAAACATGGGGCCCCTTTCAGTTCGTGGCTCGGCTTTCCGTTTTCTTATTTTATGCAAGTACGTGGATTACCCCTGGATTTCCCGAGGAGCCTGGACCCTTGGATCTCGTGAGTATAATTTCTTCAACAGGTACCCCTTGGATTCTACTGGAGAAGAGGACCGACCTGCGTGTGAACATAAGGTAAGTATGTATGTATGTTTGTGTGGATGTATGTAATAAATCTTTACTTTCACGGTGTGTGTGTCTTGTCTTTTTTTGGGTATTTTTTTAGTAGTAGTACTACAGGTACCAGCGGGCCCGTTTTTCCGTCGCATGCTGGTACTTGTGGTTCTCCAAGTACCAGCATGCGGGGGAGGCTTGCTGGGCCTTGTAGTACTGCTACTAAAAACAATATCTTTTCTTTTACAACAAAGGCTATCAGCCTCCCCATCCGCAGCCCATTGGATGGGGGGGGACAGCCTCGGGCTTCACCCCTGGCCCTTGGGTGGCTGGGGGGGGGACCCCTTGATTGAAGGGGTCCCCACTCCCCCAGGGTACCCCGGCCAGGGGTGACTAGTTGGATTTTTGATGCCACGGCCGCAGGGCACTATATAAAAGTGACCCCCGGCTGTGGCATTATCTGTCCAGCTAGTGGAGCCCGGTGCTGGTTTTACAAATATGGGGGACCCCTACTCTTTTTGTCCCCCGTATTTTTGGGACCAGGACCAGGCGCAGAGCCCGATGCTGGTTGCTTAAATATGGGGGAACCCCTGTCATTTTTTCCCCCATATTTTTGCAACCAGGATCGGCTCAAAGAGCCCGAGGCTGGTTATGCTTAGGAGGGGGGACCCCACGCATTTTTTTTAAATTATTTTACAGTGTTTAATTAAAAAAAAAAAAACCCCAGCACGGATCACACAGATCCGGCCGAGATTGATTGTAAAAAAAGTCGGCAGTGTTTTGCTAATCACTGCCGTAAAAATAGGTAAAAAACCACGGATGACATCGACATCGGAAGAAAAGAAAAACCCGAATACGACAGCTTAGTAAATCCATCGTAATCAATTCAAAAAGTTGCAGTTTTACACTGTCGATGTCAGTCGTGATTGAACTTGAACATGATTCTGAAAATTACGAATCTTAGTAAATAAACCCCCAGGTCTAAGATTGCATTGTACCTAGTTGGTTCCTCAATTAGTTGGACTAAGTAGTTATCATTAAGTGTGTTTAAAAACATATTGCCCCTAGCAGTATCACATGAATCGTTTTTCCAGTTTATCTCTGGATAGTTAAAATCTCCCATCACTACTATGTCTCCTACTCCTGCTGCTCATTCAATTTGCTTTAGTAACAATTCCTCATCAGATGCGTTGATACCAGGCGGCCTATAGCATACACCCAATACTAACTTTTTTATTCCTTTTTCCCCGCATTCAATTTCTACCCATAATGTCTCAACAGTGTCTACAGTCCCCTCCTGAATATCTTCCCGTATATCAGGTTTTAAAAACGGCTTTACGTAAAGACACACCCCTCCACCCTTTTTATTTAGTCTGTCTCTCCTAAACAGTGTATAGCCCTCTAGATTGACTGTCCAATCATGAGATTCATCCCACCAAGTTTCAGTAATGCCTATAATATCATACTGTTTGCTTGCTGCAAGTATTTCTAGTTCACCCTTTTTACCAGTAATGCTTCTGGCGTTTACATACATACAACTAAGATAAGTATTTTCCCTTGCGTTAGGGACATCTTTCACCTTATGTAGCAATGATGACCTGTAATCGTCATTGGTTAGTGCTTTGGTAAAATCCCTTTTAGTACCCATGTTAGTAACCTTACCGCCTGCTCTTACCCTCCCCCCAACTTCTCCCCCATTTCGTTTACTACCGCCATCCCCACTATTCTCACTGCATGACCCGTAGCTTCTAGCTAAACCCTCCCCCCTGGCTCCTAGTTTAAAATCTCCTCCAACCTTCTAACCATCCTTCCCCCCAGCACCGCTGCCCCCTCCTCAGTCAGGTGCAATCCATCACGACAAATGAGATGGCGCCTGACTGAGAAGTCCGCCCAGTGTTCCAGGAACACAAACCCCTCTTTCCTGCACCAATCCCTAAGCCACTAGGCAAGTATGGAGTGCTCACGTGTCAGTGACTGTTCACCTGACCCAGAGCTGTCCAATCCTGTGCCAGGCTGAGACTCTCTGAATCACCTGACACTGCTCACCAATCACCAAGGACCAGGAAGTATAAGTCAGGAGACTTGAGTTGGAGACTCTGCCAGTTCCTTGTGTCACACACAGCTCTGTGTGAGCTTAGAAGCTGAGCTCCCTAAAGGTAACACTTGTACTTCAGTTCCTGTAAAACTCTGCTCTTTTGCTACCCAGTCTGGATTACAGTTGTGTTACCATTGATAACCAGTATTTCTAAAGTCCCATCTTAAAGCCACAGCTGCAGTATTCTACAGTCTCATCTTAAAGCCACAGCTGCAGTATTCTTCAGTTTCATCTTAAAGCCTCAGCTGCAGTATTCTTCAGTCTCATCTTAAAGCCTCAGCTGCAGTATTCTACAGTCTCATCTCAAAGCCACAGCTGCAGTATTCTTCAGTCTCATCTTAAAGCCACAGCTGCAGTATTCTTCAGTCTCATCTCAAAGCCACAGCTGCAGTATTCTTCAGTCTCATCTCAAAGCCACAGCTGCAGTATTCTACAGTCTCATCTTAAAGTCACAGCCACGGTATTCTCCAGTCTTGTCTTAAAGCCACAGCCGCAGTGTTCTTCAGCCTTGTCTTAAAGTCACAGCCACAGTCATCGTTCTACTTTCAGTTGCGTTTCCAGTTATATCCGGTACCAGCCCAGATTACAGTTGTGTTCCAGTATACCGGTACAACAGCCCGGTTCACAGTGCGGTTCCCAGTCCCACCGGTAACCAGCCCAGTTCTTAGTCTCACCAGTAACATTCCGGTTCTCAATCTCGCCAGTAACCAGCCCAGTTCTGCTTAACTCCATAGAACCTATTTCATAGAAACCTTGAGTACACAAGCACCCACTCCTGTGACAGTATATCCAGTTCAATCTCACCAATACATTCACCATCCTGCTATCAACACCAAGTCCCTGGTGATCCAGTGGTTAGGATATGGCTTCCTCTGCCGAGGCCCGGGTTTGATCCCCGGTCAGGGATTGCTCCTTCTTCTCCTTCTTCTGATTCCTACAGACCAGCCTAATATACACATAGTCCTCCATTCGCCCGCACAGACTTCACTAACATCAGGTTCGCAAAAACTACAGCCATGACTCCCCTCTTGTGCCTGCAAACTTATACTGCTGTACTGGACATTGGCACAAATACTTGAACTTGCTAGTACCTGACACTTGCCTGCTCATACAGTGAATCAGAACCTGAAAACATTCCTGACTAGTGACTACACTATTAACTAAGTACCTGCCTGCTGTGGCTTTGCTCTCACATGTACTAGACTGACCATATTATCCTTTCTACCTGTGACGCTCATGGATTACACAGGTTCTGTGGCTAATTAAAACCAGATGAAATGTAAGCTTGAAGTCAGCTAGCAACAGAACCTGTGAAATCCATGAGAACCCAGGCAAAAGGGATAATATGGTCACTCTACATGTACCAAATTCAGTCCTGCCCAGACCATAAGCTAACCCTCTCCTGTTTGCACCTGCGGAAAAGCTGATTCTCATATTAAAACTTTCATATTGAAGCAATTTAAAGGGTTGTCTAAACCATACTTGCCTACTTTTGAAAACCAGTTTCTGGGAGATTATAGGTGTTAGCAGAATGTGGCATGCGAACCAGAGGTTATGCAGTCAAAACCTACAATCTTGTATCATGTGCTATTACCTTTATGTTTGGTTTCATTTAGAGGCCATTTTGCAAACACATGACAGATGGGAGCTGATTGGCTGCAGCACTATTTTTCAAATGTAGTTAGTTTTAAATAGCTGAAACCAAAGTGCCAGTTTATCGCACATTTGAGCTCGCCACCTCAGCTGAAATGTGTCCAACCACAGCTATTCTTGCTTGCATAGAGCAACAACTGAATGGCTCCATTGGGCACCATCTCATGGCAGCTGCGGGGTAGAACAATTGTATTGCCCCTTTAGATATTTATTTTGCACATATACTACTGGAATAAATACAATCATGGTAACTGCTGATCCTCTATCCTATAGTTTGTTGATACTTCACAAATCTACAGATGGAGCCGCACTCATCTGAGGCGGCTCCATCACAGGCATGCACACTCCGCGCGTCTAATCGTTCCATCTGACAAGTCATGCCGGAAGTGCACAGAGACACTCCCATCCAGACGGAGACGCTCTGAATGGGAGCATTTCTGTGCACTCCCGGCATACAAGTGAATGGGGCAAGTCTCCGTCACGGGCACGCGGGCACGCGGGCACGGATGGCTGGAAACACTCTTGGCGTTAGGTGCGCCAGATGGAGCCACTGGTAGTGTGACTCCATCTGTATGTTGGATTATCAATTTGCCATGCTCCACAAATATGCAGCGTGTCATTATAACATTTTATCAAATGTCTACGCATTTAGGATTAGTTGAAAGCCAGAATGGTTCAGACCAGAGACGTGTAGTGATCTAAATGGCTCAGGAGGCACTGGCTAGCCTCAGAGACAGATTTACACACAATACATGAGCCAAAGGGTGCATCTGGTCATTATACACAGTTGCAGCAGTATAAACTCCTGGATATTTGGTGAGTTTTGATCAAAGATGAGCAGAAAAGATAGGTGCCTCACCTGCCATAGACTTTACTTCAGAGTTTTGGCTACAAAAATTATTAGAATAACGCAAAGAAGATATTTCTAACATATTATTTGTGTTTTTCATATACTTTACACAATCAAAACTCTTTCCTGTCAAGCTAATAAACGTTAGTATGACAGGAAAGGCTCTGCCTCACCTGCCTCACCCCACCGCACGTCACCGGTTCAGACTCTGGGAATGCCAGACCAGATCGGACCAGCTGCCTGCAGCAACCTTGGCCGCTGTGCAGCTCTCTGTGCATGTCAGACTGCACTGCTTGCTGTGTGACAGCTGTCACATGCACACCGGGATGGGCGCAGAGAGCTCTAAGGTTGCAAAGGTTGCTGCAGGGAGCCAGTCTAATATTCCAGCGTCCAGACTGTCACGGCTATCACCCAATATGAGCAATGTCACCTAGTGTATCCCCCTCCTGGGCTGGCCGGTCGGGCTTACGCACTGAGCGATATGACGTTCTTATCGCTCAATAAAGTCACGCAGCGGCCATGCCATGCTGGTAGCTCTTGGACGACAGTCCAGATTGAGCTGCCTGCATGTCCAACAGTGAAGGGTCGTTAACGACCCACGGTGGCACCAGGAGCGGTCCTTGGTGCGGGCAAGCAGTGCCTACTCCCGGGGCGCTGCGGCCTGGGGGCGCGGCCGCAGGCACTGCTGCCTGCCCGCACCCCCGGCTGCAGCAGACGCCGTGGGCTGTGTGGGCTTGCAGCCGGCTTCAACGACAGACACTAGAGGTCAGTATTGACCTCTAGTGTCTGTGCTGCGCTGCTATGGGAGAGACGTCATGACGTCTCTCCCATAGAGAGAAGCCGGTGGCCAGACGGAGCAGCAGCAGCGATCGGGAAGCAGGAGCGGGGCAGTGGTAAGTATTGTTTTTTTATTTTTGTGTGTGCACAACTACTGGGGGCAAAGAAACAGGGTATAACTACTGGGGGCAAAGAAAGAGGGGGCACAGCTACTGGGGGCAAAGAAATGGGGCACAACTACTGGGGCAAAGAAAGAGGGGGCACAGCTACTGGGGGCAAAGAAAGAGGGGGCACAGCTGCTGGGGGCAAAGAAACGGGGCACAACTACGGGGGGCAAAGAAAGAGGGGGCACAACTACTGGTAGCAAAGAAAGAGGCGGCACAACTACTGGGGGCAAAGAAAGAGTGGGCACAGCTGCTGGGGGCAAAGAAATGGGGCACAACTACTGGGGGCAAAGAAAGAGGGGGCACAACTGCTGGGGGCAAAGAAACGGGGCACAACTACTGGGGGCAAAGAAAGAGGGTTCCGGTATGAATGGTCGACCATGTTATGGTCGACAGTCATTAGGTCGACCACTATTGGTCGACATTGACATGGTCGAAATGGACACATGGTCGACACATGAAAATGGTCGACACATGAAAGGTGACATGAAAAGGTCGACATAAGTTTTTTAACTATTTTTGGTGTCGTTTTTTGCGTAAAGTGACTGGGAACCCCAATTAGTGCACCGCCTCCCCTCGCATGGCTCGCTTCGCTCGCCATGCTTCGGGCATGGTGCCTTCGCTCCGCTACCGCTTCGCTCGGCACACTTTACCGTTCCAATCGTAGTCCATGTGGATCGTAAAGTATGGAAAAGTTCCCCAAAAGAAAAAAAAGTTAAAAAACTCATGTCGACCTTTTCATATGTCGACCTTTCATGTGTCGACCATTTTCATGTGTCGACCATGTGTCCATGTCGATCATGTCAATGTTGACCAATAGTGGTCGACCTAATGACTGTCGACCATAACATGGTCGACCATGTGAACGGATACCAAGAAAGAGGGGGCACAACTACTGGGGGCAAAGAGGCGGGGCACAACTACTGGGGGCAAAGAAAGAGGGGGCACAACTACTGGGGCAAAGAAACGGGGCTCAACTACTGGGGGCAAAGAAAGAGGGGGCACAACTACGGGGGGCAAAGAAAGAGGGGGCACAACTGTCGGGGGAAAATGAACAGGGGGCACAACTACTGGTAGCAAAGCAACAGGGGGCACAACTACTGGGGGCAAAGCAACAGGGGGCACAACTACTGGGGGCAAATCAACTGGGGGGCACAACTACTTGGGGCAATTCTGGGGGCACAGCTACTGGAAGCATAACTGTGGCCACGCCCCTCCCCTATGAGGCCATGCCCCTATTTCTTTTGGGCGCACAAACTGTTTTGCCGTGGGGGGGGGCGCAAGTGGAAACTTTCGCACTGGGCGCCACAAGGTGAAGAACCGGCCCTGGGTGGCACACATCACTGGCCGGTGGCGGCATACACATTTGCCGAGAAAATTAGCTATGTCGCTCAGGAAGGGTGAAAATGAACGACGTTGCTCATTTTCTCAGCAAGTGTGTATGCACCTTTAGTTAAAAAAGGAGAGCCTCCAGCTGAATGTGGCAGTGTAAGCAACTCTGGTCTAAACCCACTTGCTGGTATCAATGATATCTTATCCATCGGCCCCCATTTTGCGTAGAATATTATCCTGCAATACAATGTTCTCTCCTACTTGTATTTGCACTGAAACATGCCGCTGGGGCCTTCTAAGGGTTTATTATTGCAGCTTGTAGAGCACATCCTTTCCCAGCTACTGTGCAAATACCTGACAAATGCAGGGAATTATTAAGGTACATTACCAAGGAGAGAAACATGAAAAAAATTGGAGCAATTGAGGTATAATCTATTTGAGGGTCCTACTGGTGCAATAAATATGTATACTGCACTAGTATAATTGATATGGAGGCACCGCTGTTGAAATCAATATAGACTAATGCTGCTATAATCAATATGGGTGCAAAGGCTGTTATGATTAATATGGAAAGAAATATTTTAAACAGTATGTGGGCACTGTTTGTATAATTAATATGGGGACACTGCATTTATAATCAATATTATTTATTTACTTGTTTATTTATAAAGTATTTTTTACCAGGAAGACACTTTTCATTTTCAAGCATGCATTGCAAACATTAAATACATTTGTGACCTGGTTACAGTAAGAAGATATTAACCATAATATCAGAAATATGTTCATGCAACAGGGTGACAGTAGTTTTAAATCATATTAGACAGGGGGGCAGTTTTCATTGATAAGGATAAGTTGTTCTAGAAATGGGGTATACTGTATGAGATGGCAGAGGAGCCAGATTACACAATGAAATTAAGAACCATTAGCCAGTCTCTAATAAAATATAATAATTGATAAGTGCTGAAACATGTGCATTTTTTCGGAAAGGTTTGGAAACACAGAGGAAAATGTTTCATCATTAAATGTGATAGCATGTCACAATGGGGGTAATTCTGAGTTGATCGCAGCAGCAATTTTGTTAGCAATTGGGCAAAACCATGTGCACTGCAGGGGGGGGGCAGATATAACATTTGCAGAGAGAGTTAGATTTGGGTGGGTTATTTTGTTTCTGTGCAGGGTAAATACTGGCTGCTTTATATTTACACTGCAATTTAGATTTCAGTTTGAACACACCCCACCCAAATCTAACTCTCTCTGCACATGTTATATCTGCCCCTCCTGCAGTGCACATGGGCCCTCATTCCGAGTTGTTCGCTCGGTATTTTTCATCGCATCGCAGTGAAAATCCGCTTAGTACGCATGCGCAATGTTCGCACTGCGACTGCGCCAAGTAACTTTACTATGATGAAAGTATTTTTACTCACGGCTTTTTCTTCGCTCCGGCGATCGTAATGTGATTGACAGGAAATGGGTGTTACTGGGCGGAAACACGGCGTTTCAGGGGCGTGTGGCTGAAAACGCTACCGTTTCCGGAAAAAACGCAGGAGTGGCCGGGGAAACGGTGGGAGTGCCTGGGCGAACGCTGGGTGTGTTTGTGACGTCAACCAGGAACGACAAGCACTGAAATGATCGCACAGGCAGAGTAAGTCTGGAGCTACTCTGAAACTGCTAAGTAGTTAGTAATCGCAATATTGCGAATACATCGGTCGCAATTTTAAGAAGCTAAGATTCACTCCCAGTAGGCGGCGGCTTAGCGTGTGTAACTCTGCTAAATTCGCCTTGCGACCGATCAACTCGGAATGAGGGCCATGGTTTTGCCCAACTGCTAAAATATTTCCTGCTGCGATCAACTTGGAATTACCCCCAATGGTGGGTTTGGTGGTTACACATATCCAAAATGGAAAATTAAGTTGCAAAGTGTAACAAGCTTCCCACTATGAATTTGGGGGGGCACTACAACAGATATTCATAGTTTAGAAAAGAAGTTAAAATTAATTGTGAAATGTAGAATGAGAGTTAGACAGGATTTGTTTCTCAAGAGCAAGCACAGTTGGGAATACAGAGAACACTTTTGCGAAAAATAGAGCTTTCTTTCCATCGCGGTCCACTAGACACAGTACTGCCACAACCCATGACATACACCATCAACCCCATTTTTTTTTTATTGTGGAGGTCAATGTTTTTGTATTTTTCTCCTTTGGAGCCAGTGTGTTTTATTTTTTTCTGTCAGGGGGATCAATGTGTCTTTTTATTTTCCTGTGCGGGCTAATGTGTTAGTTTTATTTCCTGTCAGGGGTCAATGTGTCTTTTTTCTCTCCTATGGGGACCATTGTGTTTTATTTTTTCCTGTGGGGGGGCTAATGTATTATTTTTATCTTTCCTGTTGGGGCCAATGTTGGGGCCAATGTGGGGGCCAATGTGTTTTATTTTGTTGTCCTCTGGGGGCTAATGTGTTTGCTCTTTTCTGTCTGGGGTCGATGTGTTTTGTTTTCTGTGGAGGCCAATGTGTTTTATTTATTTTTATATTGAAGCCAATGTGTTTTTTTGTTTTTCTGTGGGAGCCATATGTGTTAATTTTTTTTATTCTGCAATGTTTTGGATGATCTGCACCTAGCAAAGGCCTGGAGAAAGTTTCAATGGTGCGACTGATGGCAGCGTCTAAAGATGCAAATAAGCATGACTTCAGCATCTGTAGACACTGAATGAGGCCCGGTGTATAGAAATACGTTGGTGGAGTATTGAATATGGCGCTGCCCAATTGCTGACATAGGATTATTGTAGCCAATATGTAAAATAACGAGATTTATGGTAAGAACTTACCGTTATTAAATCTCTTTCTGCGAGGTACACTGGGCTCCACAAGGATAAAAATCGGTGTGTAGAGTAGGATCTTGATTCGAGGCACCAACAGGATCAAAGCTTTGACTGTTCCCAAGATGCACAGCGCCGCCTCCTCTATAACCCCACCTTCATGCAAAGGAGCTCAGTTTTGTTAACCAGTCCAATGCAGTAGCAGGTACCAGAGATGACAATCGTGAGTAGCCACATACACCACACACTCACCACAGGAGAGGGTGTCAGCTGCTAATGCCATACCAACCCAAAGAAGCCAAGTGCGTCAGGGTGGGCACCCTAAGGAGCCCAGTGTACCTCACAGAAAGAGTATATATATATGATAATCACAAAAATAAAACCTGGTATCCTGTAATTTGATAACACAGCATATATAGTATAGCAAGCATCAATACTTATTAGTAGCAGCAAATGATGGACATATTAACAAAATCCCCTAAAACGATATAACCACCTGTGCTTCAGATGGTAATATAGCACTTGTAATTTAAAAAAGGGCTCCTTGCTGGGAGCTCCACATGTGGGTTAATTAGACGTATAGGCTCATAAGATGATTTTATGGATTTAAAAGTCCATCCGTGGTGTAAATATAAACAGTTCACCTTTGTTTTGTCCACTTTATAATATCTGCTCCCAATACTTATTCCGTATTTTAGAAAAGGCTTTTTACGGGTGATTTTAATTAGCACAATTCCGTGCACAGCACAATGACATTTAAGCATGGAACGCTATTTTGACAGTCTCGTATTGTGCTTACCCCAGCCTCTGCTGATTGCAATTATTCGGTATTTCCTTTGAAAATGTTGGGCGCCGGCTGCCCACGCCGCTTGACTGCGGCACCGAAGGGATGAAATAAAGCAGAATGTATTGGTGAACTGAACGCTCGGAACCTGGGATGCCTATCTATAGCCTCTATTCACACAATTAAATATTGTTGAGCTCGATAGTATCATTCAGGCCCGCAGGAACCATAGTTCCAAGTTTGTAGATCCAAAAGGCCTCCTTGCGGCACAACTTCTGATCTAATTGGATATTTATATCTAAGGGTTCTTGAAAAATCAATGCAATAATGTTTTTCCACTTTGCTGTTTTTCCTGAAGTTATAAAAAATCCTTAAAGAATCGTTAGAGGAGCCCATTGGCCCTTGAGAGCGTATCTAAGTTTTAGAAATTATATTATCAGGAATATACATATATATATATATATATATATATATTTTTTTATTATTATTATAATGACTATTGACACTACCATTCTAATAGAACAAATATATGGTAATTATTTGGCTATGAGACATCCACAGGTATATTTATGTATTTAAATTTTAATAATTGTTTTGTTATAATTCTCCTGCCTCACTGTTTGGTTTTATTTATTCTAAATATTGTATAATGATTTAAATGGCGAGGTATAAAAACCTTTTATTATTTATATTTCCCTAGATTGTCTTGCTATATGAATAGAAGCTTGCAAACACTCATTATATCAGTTTTTAATTGCTTAATTGTTTATAGACAGCTGTATCAATGATTAGTGAGGCTAGGAGTATAAAAATGCCCAAGGATCTGGAGGCGGTACTTCTGATGAAACAGCCCCAGGATTGAGGCTGAGAAACGCGTCAAGCATTCCTCCCAGTATCCTGTCTGGTATCCTGCTTCTCTCCACCACCAGAGACTACAAGCACGTCTTCGAACGGCTCCAGCTACAGGCACGTCTCTGACGGCTCCCGCTATATCACTGCAAGTGAGCGGTTCCGAGCGTTCAGTTCACCAATACATTCTGCTTTATTTCATCCCTTCGGTGCCGCAGTCAAGCGGCGTGGGCAGCCGGCGCCCAACATTTTCAAAGGAAATACCGAATAATTGCAATCAGCAGAGGCTGGGGTAAGCACAATACGAGACTGTCAAAATAGCGTTCCATGCTTAAATGTCATTGTGCTGTGCACGGAATTGTGCTAATTAAAATCACCCGTAAAAAGCCTTTTCTAAAATACGGAATAAGTATTGGGAGCAGATATTATAAAGTGGACAAAACAAAGGTGAACTGTTTATATTTACACCACGGATGGACTTTTAAATCCATAAAATCATCTTATGAGCCTATACGTCTAATTAACCCACATGTGGAGCTCCCAGCAAGGAGCCCTTTTTTAAATTACAAGTGCTATATTACCATCTGAAGCACAGGTGGTTATATCGTTTTAGGGGATTTTGTTAATATGTCCATCATTTGCTGCTACTAATAAGTATTGATGCTTGCTATACTATATATGCTGTGTTATCAAATTACAGGATACCAGGTTTTATTTTTGTGATTATCATATATATATATTTTTAATAAATTGTATAATACTTTCAATGACAGCGCTTCTTTGTTTTTTACCATTGTCCATGATTTTTTGAGGTTCAGCACCTCAAATTGAGAAGCTGCAGTCAATGTAAAGTATAGTTGTCTCATAGCCAATTTTACTAGCGCTCACTTGTTTTATTTTTTCTCACAGAAAGAGATTTAACAATGGTAAGTTCTTACCATAAATCTAGTTTTCTGCTGCGTGGTACACTGGGCTCCACAAGGATTAGCATCGGGGATGTCCTAAAGCAGTTCCTTATGGGAGGGGATGCACTGTAGCGGGCACAAGAACCCGGCATCCAAAGGAAGCATCCTGGGACGTGGAAGTATCGAAGGCATAAAACCTTATGAACGTGTTCACTGAGGACCACGTAGCCGTCTTGCACAATTGATCAAGGGTCGCACCACGGTGGGCCACCCAAGAAGGTCCTACAGACCGAGTAGAATGGGCTTTAATGGTAGCAGGAGCTGGAAGGCCAGCCTGTACTTAAGCATGTGCAATCACCATTCTAATCCATCTGGCCAAGGTCTGCTTGTTAGCAGGCCAGCCACGTTTGTGAAAACCAAACAGTACAAAAAGAGAATCAGATTTCCGAATGGAGGAGGTTCTCTTCACATAGATACGGAGAGCCCGTACCACATCCAAAGACCGCTCTTTAGATGACGCCTCAGGAGAATTAAAGGCCGGAACCACAATCTCCTGATTAAGGTGGAAGGAAGACACAACCTTGGATAAATAACCTGGACATGTTCTAAGAACTGCCCGGTCATGGTGAAAAATCATATAGGGGGACTTACAGGATAAGGCACCAAAGTCCGAGACCCTTCTAGCTGAAGCAATAGCCAGCAAAAACAAAACCTTAAGGGAAAGTCACTTAAGGTCTGCAGATGCAAGAGGTTTAAACGGAGACTCTTGCAAGGCCTCCAGAACCACCGATAGATCCAAGGGGCCACAGGTGGGACATAAGGAGGCTGAATCCACAACACGCCCTGAGTGAAAGTATGAACATCAGGTAGGGCAGCAATCTTTCTCTGAAACCAAACCGACAAGGCAGAAATTTGAACCTTGAGGGAGGCCAGACGAAGGCCTAAGTCCAGGCCCTGTTGTAGGAAGGCCAACAGTTTGGCCGTACTAAACTTGAAAATGTCATGATTATGAGATGCGCACCAAGTAAAGTAAGCATTCCAGACCCTATGGTAAATCCAAGCAGAAGCCGGCTTACGGGCCTTCAACATAGTTTGAACAACCGCCTCAGAAAAACCCTTGGCCCTCAAGACGGAAGCTTCAAGAGCCACGCCGTCAAAGCCAGACGGGCCAAGTCCTTGTAAACACAAGGGCCCTGAACGAGGAGGTCTGGTCGTTGTGGAATTAGAAGGGGACGATCCAGCGAGAGGCCCTGTAGATCGGAGAACCAGTGCCGTCTGGGCCATGCTGGAGCGATCAGAAGTAGGTTTCCTCCTTCTTGCTTGAACTTCCGTATTACTCTGGGCAGGAGTGACACCGGAGGGAACACGTACGGCAGCTGAAAGTTCCATGGAAATGCCAGAGCGTCCACGAACACTGCTTGAGGATCCCTTGTCCTTGCTCCGAAGACTGAAACCTTGTGATTGTGTTGAGATGCCATCAGGTCCACATCTGGAAGGCCCCACTTGTCCACGAGAAGTTTAGACACCTCTGGATGGAGGCTCCACTCTCCGGCGTGTATGTCCTGACGACTGAGAAAGTCCGCGTCCCAGTTTAGGACCCCCGGAATGAACACTGTGGATATGGCCGGCAGATGGCGTTCTGCCCACTGAAGAATCCGCGATACTTCCCTCATTGCCATGCAGCTTCGAGTGCCGCCTTGATGATTGTATGCCACCGTGGTGGAGTTGTCTGATTGTACTTGAACAGGTCTGTTCTGTATCAAATGCTGGGCCAGGTTTGACGCATTAAACACTGCCCGCAGTTCCAGAATGTTTATCGGGAGTAGAGACTCCTCCTCGGTCCACCGACCCTGAAGGGAGTGTTGTTCCAACACCGCTCCCCAACCTCTCAGACTGGCATCCGTCGTCAGCAGAACCCAGTTGGATATCCAGAAGGGACGACCCCTGCTCAATCAATGGTCCTGAAGCTACCAGCTCAGTGACAGGCAGACCTCCAGAGACAAGGAGATCATTTGAGATCTGAACCGGCGAGGCAGGCCGTCCCACTTGGCAAAAATTAACTTCTGCAGAGGGCGGGAATGGAATTGAGCATACTCAACCATGTCGAAAGCCGACACCATGAGACCTAGCACTTGCATTGCCGAATGAATCGACACTTGCGGACGAGATAGGAAGCATTGAATCCTGTCCTGAAGTTTCAGGACTTTCTCTTGAGATAAGAACAACCGCTGGTTGTGAGTGTCCAATAATGCTCCCAGGTGCACCATGCTCCGAGCAGGAACCAGGGAAGATTTCTTCCAGTTGACTAGCTACCCATGGGCTTTCCTGAACTGGATAGTCAGATCTAAATGACGCAGGAGAATTTCTGGGGAATTTGCCAGGATCAACAAATCGCTCAGGTACAGTAGGATCCTGACCCCTTAACGGCGTAGTACAGCCGGCATGACAGCCATTACTTTGGTGAAACTCGGGGAGCCGTTGTCAAACCAAAAGGTAATGCCCGAAATTGGTAATGAAGGTTGCCCACTGTCGAAGTCGAAAATATTATACCCACATGCATCATGTGCAAACACCACACAGAGTGGCCTCCGTGCGTGTGCTTGTTCTGCCGTGCGTGCGCATTCCCGCACATTGCGTACATTGGCTCACGAAGTCCTGCGTATTAACGCGTGGTATGAGTAAATATGGTAGCATACGCATTCGCATAGAAAAGCCACAAAGACATATCTGATTTAATCCACATAGTGCATAATTTACACACAGCCTACACACACCACACCAGCAAATTACATTTGCTTCAGAGGCATAACAACAGAGGGTACAATACAAAATGAAGTAATACAAAGGCGCTGCTTGACACTATATTTTATCCTTAATTTTTCTTGTCCTTAATCAATTCTTCCAGCAGACAATATTCTTCCTTCCAACCAGAACAGCCTCAAATACCGCAATCTTCCAACCTATGTTTCGCACCTTTCAACTGACCTCCTTGAACAGAGTATGTGCATCAAAAGGTTTCTTTTCGTTCCCCATACAATGCTTATCATAAAGCCGGACAGCCACTCGTCCTGGCCCTTGTAGTGGACACTCACCTCATAGAGGTTCCCTATGTGCATGGAAAGCTTTCTTTCACTTCTTCCTCGTTCCAAACAGTAATCGCTCTCTCATCACAATGTGGGTAAAAATATATTTTTGACGGATATCCAACGATAAAAAAATATTTATTCTCAATTACATAGGTATATCCACAAAAACAATAAAAACATAAAACCAAACACAAAAGATTACCCAAAAAAGGCTCCTGGTTTGCTCCACTGTGCACCCTCAGGTATAAAGCACTACGTTTGCCACTTATTCGGCAAACTTCTATATAATATAGAGTGCAAGTTCTTACCAATAGTGCAAAACTTGTGGAGATATCCAGACAGCCTAGGGTATAGAAACACCAACGCGTTTCGGATTTAGTATCCTTCCTCAGGGTGTGCTTTGGAGCAAACCAGATCGGCCATTTATACCTCCTGGTCCCTCCATACAATTGTTAAAACCAATCATATTACATCAGTTTAAAAAATCCCTTAAAAATGATTTTATAACTTCCATTACCCACATATCTTTTAAAACCTTCCATTATAGTTTCATTACAGTATTAGGACAAAACAATATCCAAAAAGCCTCCAGTATAATATCATTTATGACTCAATTGGTTATACGGAAAATTTGTCCAGAATTTGGGGATCGGCCATTATTACATAGTGTTCATTTTGTCCGGACCATGCCGTTCCTGGATTTTCCCCTGATTTTTCTCTAGTCCGAGCCATGATCACTTCCTCCTCGATTACCCATCATGCATTGGGTTTTTGAATAACTTTATCAAGATATATACGTTTCCGTTCATAATCGTCTATTGTAAGTCCCAATCACGTGTTTCCTGTCAGTGGAACGCATAACCGGAAGTCCGGGTCACGTGGTTCCGGTATTTGGAACGCACAGCGGAGGTTCCTGTTTCTCTCAGTAATACACGTCAGATGTTTTCAATTTGGGCACGTAGTTATGGCAACAGGCTCATGCAAAGAAGTAAAGAGTCAGACATTAGGAACACAGTTAACAAGCACGATAATTTCCGCAAAAACCAAACCATTTTATATATATATACAGCCTTAAAATATCATTTAAAAACTAAAATTCATATTTCTAATTTCTCTCATAAAAACCATTTCATCTCGAAATCTGCATTGAGACCCTTTGGTTCTAGGGTTCTCAAATCATAGATGGTCCGCATCTCAATTCTTGCCAGTCTAGCTTCCCCATCATTAGTTCTCCAACTGGATATGACAGATTTTATCCCACAGAAACTTACCAAGTTTTTTATGTCACAATTATGTATTTTTTTTGAAGTGCAGTGACAGGTTATGGGTTTCCATACCCTTCCTTATATTTCGGACATGCTCAGCCATTTTAGTTTTTAACATACGGGTGGTGCGGCCCACATATTGTGCACCACAAGTGCATTCCAATAGATATACACAATTCTTAGTATTACATGTCACAAAATCCTTAGGGCGGGATTTACTATAAGCAATCGCCGCCTCTCGCCGCCTACCGCAGCGATACTAATCGCATATGTACTAACATATGCGATTAGTATCGCAATGCGGTATAGGAGGTCCCCCGCTATGATGTCTGCCGGGGTCTGCGGGGGTCAGCGGGGGTCTCCGTCACCTCCCAGACTCGGGAGGTGACGTGTGCAGGGAGTCCCCGGGCTCCTCCTCCTCCCCCCTGCAGCCGGAAGGAGACAAGGCTGTGATGCGGGGGAGAAGGAGGAGGGGGGCCGCACCAGCAGGCAGCAGCAGCTCAGGTATGCCGGGGGGGAAGGGGTCGTCGTGAGCGGCTCGGAGCGGCGGCGGGATGCGGCGTGGGGTGGCGGCGGCGGTAAGCGTCCCATAGGCTTCTATAGGGTATCGCCATAAAAAGATGGCGATACCCTATGGTGCGAAAACGCGGCGGTCGGGAGTTAGTACATATGAAAATGTGGTAAAACGGGTGTTTTACCGCATTTTCCCTTTAGTAAATCCCGCCCTTAATCTCATAGATTTTACCCGTTTCATTGGACTTGTACTGAGTAATTTTACTTTGTTTACTTTTACATGTGCGGCACATAATGCATGCACCACATCTATAAAATCCCTTAGAAACATTCCTGGTGAGCATCTTTGGAGCCGTAACCACACTTCTCACGACATTTTCTTTAATATTCCTTGCCTTTCTATACACAAATCTGGGGGTTTCAGATATAAATTCTTTTAGAGATGGATCCTTACCTAATATGGACCAATGTCGTTTAATAATTTGTTCTATTTGTCTAAACTGGCTATTATAGCCAGTAATAAAAGGAATATCTGCTCTATTTTTTGTTTCCTTATTGGGTCCCTTTGTAAGCATGTCCAATCGATTACTTTGACCACTATTAACCATTGCAGATTGCACCATTTCCTCATCATAACCTTTTTCATTAAATTGTTCCTCTAGTTTCCGTGCTTGTTCCCAATATTTTTCCACATCTGTACAATTCCTTCTTATTCTTTGGAATTGGCTAATGGGGATACTCCTTAACCAATTCCTATGATGATTACTAGTGTAATTGATAAATGAATTACAGTCAGTTGTTTTGATAAAATTACTAGTTTTGATTTCATTATTTTCAATGTAAATCTTGAGATCAAGAAAGTTCACCTCTACCTCACTTATGTTAAAGGTTAATTTGATATTTGACTGATTATCGTTTAAATATTCCCAAAAAACATCAAGTGAAGCCCGATCACCATTCCAGATGAACAGTATATCACCGATATAACGGTTCCAGGATACCAGACTGGCACCCCATCCATGGCCATTCCACACCTGGTGCTCCTCCCAATACGCCATGAATAGGTTAGCGTAGCTGGGTGCCAGTCTGGTACCCATCGCCGTACCGGTCAACTGCATATAAAAAGAGTCATCATGCCAGAAAACATTGTTGTGAAGGATAAGGGACGTACCCTCCACAACAAAATTCCTCATTTCCTCCGGCAGACCGTATACATCTAAGAAATGTGACATAGCCCCAAGTCCCAATTCATGGTTAATGATTGTGTACTGCGATGTGACTTCCGCCGTCACTAACAGAAAACCTGGTTGCCATTCAACTGTCATCAACTTGTTTATTGTGGAGATGGTGTCTTTCAGGTAAGACCTGGTGGTTTTAACAATGGGCTGTAATATATGATCCAAGAAACATGATAGGTTAGATAGGCAGGAGTTGGTGCCTGCTACTATTGGGCGGCCAGGAGGACATTCTCTGTCCTTATGTATCTTTGGGAGAATATAGAGGACCGGTATTGCCGGTTCCTCTATGATCATATATAGCCCTTCCTCCTCCGTAATAATACCTTTAGTCAAATATAGTGCTAAAAACACCTCCAATTTATTACAGCTATTACTACTCAGGTTTCCCCTAAGTTTGCAATACGTAGTCCTGTCCATCAATTGGCGCATTATTTCTTTATTATCGTCTAGACTCATAATCACTATACTCCCCCCCTTATCTGCGGGCTTGATGACTATTTCTTTATTTCCTCTTAAGGTCTTAATGGCATTTATTTCTTCCCTAGACAAATTGTTCCTTCTATTAGGTTTAAACTCTATACTTTCTAAGTCCGCCTTCACTATTTTCTCAAATGATTCTATAAAACTGCCTTTTTTATGTTTTGGGTAGAACGTAGATTTTCTTTTGAACTTTTGCTTTGTATCTATTACCTGGTTATTTTCATTCCCCGGTACCTCATCAAAGAATCTTTTAAGTGTTAGGCGTTTTATAAATTTCTCTATATCGACATGAACCTCAAACTTGTCACACCTACTCGTGGGGGCAAACTTGAGGCCCTTCTCCAACACAGACCTCTCGTGTGGATTTAATTCATACCCGCTAAGATTATAAATCTTTGTGGTCTCTTTATCTTTCTCACTAGAGGGGTCTAAAATGACTCTTTCCTCTAAGATATGAATACTATCACTAGCACCCTCAGAAAGACTTAGTGTATCCTTCTTTTTCCTTGAGTGGAATTCTTTTTCCTCCTCTTTTTCCCCTTTTCCTTAAATCCGATCTTATCTCCATCTCGGGGGTCGGTGGGTACCCCTTTCTAAAAAAGAAGACGATGGTTGATCCCACATTTCCTGGAGTTTTTTCCCTCCTTCTATATGGGGAGGAGCCATTTCTGTCTCCATATTGGGTCACCCGCTCTTTATTATTATAATTCCTTCCTAAATCCCTTTTTTCAAATCTATTATCTCTCCAACCAACTTCCTTTTGATGAGTGTTATCTTGTCTATGGTACCCCACAGAATTCTTCCTAGGAGACCTTACCCTCCATTCTTCCCTATGTTCCTCCTATCTCCTATATTTGTCTCTCCATCTAAGGTTTTTGTTTTCATAATTTCTTCCAGAGTAATTAAATGTATTTCTTTTGTTATTTATTGCCCCATTCTTATGAAATGGGGGTACTCTGGGTGGGGCTATTTTACTCCCCTCATTCCCTGCAGGTATTCCCTTCTCTTGATGGGTCTTCTCCTGATCCATTTTATCTTTCTTATCCCTATAGTATTTTTTCTGTTTTTTATTTTTGATTTCTTTCTCACTCTTCATAATCTTAGTGGTAATCACCTCCTCCATTTCTTTGTATTCCTTTGAACCGGAATATGGCTCCGATAGTGATTTAAACGTCTCTATTTCCTCTTCTATCTCTTTCAGATCTTTCTTTTTCTCTCTGATGATTAACTCCATCAGGGAAAAAGAGCAGGATTCGAGAATCTTATTCCATTCCTCCTATAAACTCCCTCGATTCCCTCTGGAATGAGGGCATTTTATTCATCCTTAAACCCCTGGGAATGAGTTTATCTGAAACATATCTTTCTAACGTCACTATCTCCCACCATGTTTTTCCTTCTTTAATAAGTAACTTCTCCAATTTTAACGTTCTCCAAATTAATATCAACTAGATCAGTTTTACCTTGAGTCTTAAAAACATCATCTAATTGTGATTCTCTATATGTCCTATACGAGAACATTTCTACAGGCAGCAAGACACTTATTCAGATAGTGCACAACTGAATAAATACAAAAGAGAACAAGTAACTCGCGCCTTAGCTGCTGCCCCGTATTAACTTCCAAGAGCACAACTCCTTGACACAATATACACAATACAAAATGAAGTAATACAGGTTGAGTATCCCTTATCCAAAATGCTTGGGACCAGAGGTATTTTGGATATCGGATTTTTCCGTATTTTGGAATAATTGCATACCATAATGATATATCATGGCGATGGGACCTAAGTCTAAGCACAATATGCATTTATGTTACATATACACCTTATACACACAGCCTGAAGGTAATTTTAGCCAATATTTTTTATAACTTTGTGCATTAAACAAAGTGTATCTACATTCGCACAATTCATTTATGTTTCATATACACCTTATACACACAGCCTGAAGGTCATTTAATACAATATTTTTAATAACTGTGTGTATTAAACAAAGTTTGTGTACATTGAGCCATCAAAAAACAAAGGTTTCACTATCTCACTCTCACTCAAAAAAGTCCGTATTTCGGAATATTCCGTATTTCGGATATTTGGATATGGGATACTCAACCTGTACAAAAATGCTGCTTGACACTATATTTTATCCTTAATTTTTCTTGTACTTAATCAATTCTTCCAGCAGACAATATTCTTCCTTCAAACCAGAACAGCCTCAAATACCGCAATCTTCCAACCTATGTTTCGCACCTTTCAACTGACCTCCTTGAACAGAGTATGTGCATCAAAAGGTTTCTTTTCGTTCCCCATACAATGCTTATCATAAAGCCGGACAGCCACTCGTCCTGGCCCTTGTAGTGGACACTCACCTCATAGAGGTTCCCTATGTGCATGGAAAGCTTTCTTTCACTTCTCCCTCGTTCCAAACAGTAATCGCTCTCTCATCACAATGTGGGTAAAAAGATATTTTTGACGGATATCCAACGATAAAAAAATATTTATTCTCAATTACATAGGTATATCCACAAAAACAATAAAAACATAAAACCAAACACAAAAGATTACCCAAAAAAGGCTCCTGGTTTGCTCCACTGTGCACCCTCAGGTATAAAGCACTACGTTTGCCACTTATTCGGCAAACTTCTATATAATATAGAGTGCAAGTTCTTACCAATAGTGCAAAACTTGTGGAGATATCCAGACAGCCTAGGGTATAGAAACACCAACGCGTTTCGGATTTAGTATCCTTCCTCAGGGTGTGCTTTGGAGCAAACCAGATCGGCCATTTATACCTCCTGGTCCCTCCATACAATTGTTAAAACCAATCATATTACATCAGTTTAAAAAATCCCTTAAAAATGATTTTATAACTTCCATTACCCACATATCTTTTAAAACCTTCCATTATAGTTTCATTACAGTATTAGGACAAAACAATATCCAAAAAGCCTCCAGTATAATATCATTTATGACTCAATTGGTTATACGGAAAATTTGTCCAGAATTTGGGGATCGGCCATTATTACATAGTGTTCATTTTGTCCGGACCATGCCGTTCCTGGATTTTCCCCTGATTTTTCTCTAGTCCGAGCCATGATCACTTCCTCCTCGATTACCCATCATGCATTGGGTTTTTGAATAACTTTATCAAGATATATACGTTTCCGTTCATAATCGTCTATTGTAAGTCCCAATCACGTGTTTCCTGTCAGTGGAACGCATAACCGGAAGTCCGGGTCACGTGGTTCCGGTATTTGGAACGCACAGCGGAGGTTCCTGTTTCTCTCAGTAATACACGTCAGATGTTTTCAATTTGGGCACGTAGTTATGGCAACAGGCTCATGCAAAGAAGTAAAGAGTCAGACATTAGGAACACAGTTAACAAGCACGATAATTTCCGCAAAAACCAAACCATTTTATATATATATACAGCCTTAAAATATCATTTAAAAACTAAAATTCATATTTCTAATTTCTCTCATAAAAACCATTTCATCTCGAAATCTGCATTGAGACCCTTTGGTTCTAGGGTTCTCAAATCATAGATGGTCCGCATCTCAATTCTTGCCAATCTAGCTTCCCCATCATTAGTTCTCCAACTGGATATGACAGATTTTATCCCACAGAAACTTACCAAGTTTTTTATGTCACAATTATGTATTTTTTTTGAAGTGCAGTGACAGGTTATGGGTTTCCATACCCTTCCTTATATTTCGGACATGCTCAGCCATTTTAGTTTTTAACATACGGGTGGTGCGGCCCACATATTGTGCACCACAAGTGCATTCCAATAGATATACACAATTCTTAGTATTACATGTCACAAAATCCTTAGGGCGGGATTTACTATAAGCAATCGCCGCCTCTCGCCGCCTACCGCAGCGATACTAATCGCATATGTACTAACATATGCGATTAGTATCGCAATGCGGTATAGGAGGTCCCCCGCTATGATGTCTGCCGGGGTCTGCGGGGGTCAGCGGGGGTCTCCGTCACCTCCCAGACTCGGGAGGTGACGTGTGCAGGGAGTCCCCGGGCTCCTCCTCCTCCCCCCTGCAGCCGGAAGGAGACAAGGCTGTGATGCGGGGGAGAAGGAGGAGGGGGGCCGCACCAGCAGGCAGCAGCAGCTCAGGTATGCCGGGGGGGAAGGGGTCGTCGTGAGCGGCTCGGAGCGGCGGCGGGATGCGGCGTGGGGTGGCGGCGGCGGTAAGAGTCCCATAGGCTTCTATAGGGTATCGCCATAAAAAGATGGCGATACCCTATGGTGCGAAAACGCGGCGGTCGGGAGTTAGTACATATGAAAATGTGGTAAAACGGGTGTTTTACCGCATTTTCCCTTTAGTAAATCCCGCCCTTAATCTCATAGATTTTACCCGTTTCATTGGACTTGTACTGAGTAATTTTACTTTGTTTACTTTTACATGTGCGGCACATAATGCATGCACCACATCTATAAAATCCCTTAGAAACATTCCTGGTGAGCATCTTTGGAGCCGTAACCACACTTCTCACGACATTTTCTTTAATATTCCTTGCCTTTCTATACACAAATCTGGGGGTTTCAGATATAAATTCTTTTAGAGATGGATCCTTACCTAATATGGACCAATGTCGTTTAATAATTTGTTCTATTTGTCTAAACTGGCTATTATAGCCAGTAATAAAAGGAATATCTGCTCTATTTTTTGTTTCCTTATTGGGTCCCTTTGTAAGCATGTCCAATCGATTACTTTGACCACTATTAACCATTGCAGATTGCACCATTTCCTCATCATAACCTTTTTCATTAAATTGTTCCTCTAGTTTCCGTGCTTGTTCCCAATATTTTTCCACATCTGTACAATTCCTTCTTATTCTTTGGAATTGGCTAATGGGGATACTCCTTAACCAATTCCTATGATGATTACTAGTGTAATTGATAAATGAATTACAGTCAGTTGTTTTGATAAAATTACTAGTTTTGATTTCATTATTTTCAATGTAAATCTTGAGATCAAGAAAGTTCACCTCTACCTCACTTATGTTAAAGGTTAATTTGATATTTGACTGATTATCGTTTAAATATTCCCAAAAAACATCAAGTGAAGCCCGATCACCATTCCAGATGAACAGTATATCACCGATATAACGGTTCCAGGATACCAGACTGGCACCCCATCCATGGCCATTCCACACCTGGTGCTCCTCCCAATACGCCATGAATAGGTTAGCGTAGCTGGGTGCCAGTCTGGTACCCATCGCCGTACCGGTCAACTGCATATAAAAAGAGTCATCATGCCAGAAAACATTGTTGTGAAGGATAAGGGACGTACCCTCCACAACAAAATTCCTCATTTCCTCCGGCAGACCGTATACATCTAAGAAATGTGACATAGCCCCAAGTCCCAATTCATGGTTAATGATTGTGTACAGCGATGTGACTTCCGCCGTCACTAACAGAAAACCTGGTTGCCATTCAACTGTCATCAACTTGTTTATTGTGGAGATGGTGTCTTTCAGGTAAGACCTGGTGGTTTTAACAATGGGCTGTAATATATGATCCAAGAAACATGATAGGTTAGATAGGCAGGAGTTGGTGCCTGCTACTATTGGGCGGCCAGGAGGACATTCTCTGTCCTTATGTATCTTTGGGAGAATATAGAGGACCGGTATTGCCGGTTCCTCTATGATCATATATAGCCGTTCCTCCTCCGTAATAATACCTTTAGTCAAATATAGTGCTAAAAACACCTCCAATTTATTACAGCTATTACTACTCAGGTTTCCCCTAAGTTTGCAATACGTAGTCCTGTCCATCAATTGGCGCATTATTTCTTTATTATTGTCTAGACTTATAATCACTATACTCCCCCCCTTATCTGCGGGCTTGATGACTATTTCTTTATTTCCTCTTAAGGTCTTAATGGCATTTATTTCTTCCCTAGACAAATTGTTCCTTCTATTAGGTTTAAACTCTATACTTTCTAAGTCCGCCTTCACTATTTTCTCAAATGATTCTATAAAACTGCCTTTTTTATGTTTTGGGTAGAACGTAGATTTTCTTTTGAACTTTTGCTTTGTATCTATTACCTGGTTATTTTCATTCCCCGGTACCTCATCAAAGAATCTTTTAAGTGTTAGGCGTTTTATAAATTTCTCTATATCGACATGAACCTCAAACTTGTCACACCTACTCGTGGGGGCAAACTTGAGGCCCTTCTCCAACACAGACCTCTCGTGTGGATTTAATTCATACCCGCTAAGATTATAAATCTTTGTGGTCTCTTTATCTTTCTCACTAGAGGGGTCTAAAATGACTCTTTCCTCTAAGATATGAATACTATCACTAGCACCCTCAGAAAGACTTAGTGTATCCTTCTTTTTCCTTGAGTGGAATTCTTTTTCCTCCTCTTTTTCCCCTTTTCCTTAAATCCGATCTTATCTCCATCTCGGGGGTCGGTGGGTACCCCTTTCTAAAAAAGAAGACGATGGTTGATCCCACATTTCCTGGAGTTTTTTCCCTCCTTCTATATGGGGAGGAGCCATTTCTGTCTCCATATTGGGTCACCCGCTCTTTATTATTATAATTCCTTCCTAAATCCCTTTTTTCAAATCTATTATCTCTCCAACCAACTTCCTTTTGATGAGTGTTATCTTGTCTATGGTACCCCACAGAATTCTTCCTAGGAGACCTTACCCTCCATTCTTCCCTATGTTCCTCCTATCTCCTATATTTGTCTCTCCATCTAAGGTTTTTGTTTTCATAATTTCTTCCAGAGTAATTAAATGTATTTCTTTTGTTATTTATTGCCCCATTCTTATGAAATGGGGGTACTCTGGGTGGGGCTATTTTACTCCCCTCATTCCCTGCAGGTATTCCCTTCTCTTGATGGGTCTTCTCCTGATCCATTTTATCTTTCTTATCCCTATAGTATTTTTTCTGTTTTTTATTTTTGATTTCTTTCTCACTCTTCATAATCTTAGTGGTAATCACCTCCTCCATTTCTTTGTATTCCTTTGAACCGGAATATGGCTCCGATAGTGATTTAAACGTCTCTATTTCCTCTTCTATCTCTTTCAGATCTTTCTTTTTCTCTCTGATGATTAACTCCATCAGGGAAAAAGAGCAGGATTCGAGAATCTTATTCCATTCCTCCTATAAACTCCCTCGATTCCCTCTGGAATGAGGGCATTTTATTCATCCTTAAACCCCTGGGAATGAGTTTATCTGAAACATATCTTTCTAACGTCACTATCTCCCACCATGTTTTTCCTTCTTTAATAAGTAACTTCTCCAATTTTAACGTTCTCCAAATTAATATCAACTAGATCAGTTTTACCTTGAGTCTTAAAAACATCATCTAATTGTGATTCTCTATATGTCCTATACGAGAACATTTCTACAGGCAGCAAGACACTTATTCAGATAGTGCACAACTGAATAAATACAAAAGAGAACAAGTAACTCGCGCCTTAGCTGCTGCCCCGTATTAACTTCCAAGAGCACAACTCCTTGACACAATATACACAATACAAAATGAAGTAATACAGGTTGAGTATCCCTTATCCAAAATGCTTGGGACCAGAGGTATTTTGGATATCGGATTTTTCCGTATTTTGGAATAATTGCATACCATAATGATATATCATGGCGATGGGACCTAAGTCTAAGCACAATATGCATTTATGTTACATATACACCTTATACACACAGCCTGAAGGTAATTTTAGCCAATATTTTTTATAACTTTGTGCATTAAACAAAGTGTATCTACATTCGCACAATTCATTTATGTTTCATATACACCTTATACACACAGCCTGAAGGTCATTTAATACAATATTTTTAATAACTGTGTGTATTAAACAAAGTTTGTGTACATTGAGCCATCAAAAAACAAAGGTTTCACTATCTCACTCTCACTCAAAAAAGTCCGTATTTCGGAATATTCCGTATTTCGGATATTTGGATATGGGATACTCAACCTGTACAAAAACGCTGCTTGACACTATATTTTATCCTTAATTTTTCTTGTCCTTAATCAATTCTTCCAGCAGACAATATTCTTCCTTCAAACCAGAACAGCCTCAAATACCGCAATCTTCCAACCTATGTTTCGCACCTTTCAACTGACCTCCTTGAACAGAGTATGTGCATCAAAAGGTTTCTTTTCGTTCCCCATACAATGCTTATCATAAAGCCGGACAGCCACTCGTCCTGGCCCTTGTAGTGGACACTCACCTCATAGAGGTTCCCTATGTGCATGGAAAGCTTTCTTTCACTTCTCCCTCGTTCCAAACAGTAATCGCTCTCTCATCACAATGTGGGTAAAAAGATATTTTTGACGGATATCCAACGATAAAAAAATATTTATTCTCAATTACATAGGTATATCCACAAAAACAATAAAAACATAAAACCAAACACAAAAGATTACCCAAAAAAGGCTCCTGGTTTGCTCCACTGTGCACCCTCAGGTATAAAGCACTACGTTTGCCACTTATTCGGCAAACTTCTATATAATATAGAGTGCAAGTTCTTACCAATAGTGCAAAACTTGTGGAGATATCCAGACAGCCTAGGGTATAGAAACACCAACGCGTTTCGGATTTAGTATCCTTCCTCAGGGTGTGCTTTGGAGCAAACCAGATCGGCCATTTATACCTCCTGGTCCCTCCATACAATTGTTAAAACCAATCATATTACATCAGTTTAAAAAATCCCTTAAAAATGATTTTATAACTTCCATTACCCACATATCTTTTAAAACCTTCCATTATAGTTTCATTACAGTATTAGGACAAAACAATATCCAAAAAGCCTCCAGTATAATATCATTTATGACTCAATTGGTTATACGGAAAATTTGTCCAGAATTTGGGGATCGGCCATTATTACATAGTGTTCATTTTGTCCGGACCATGCCGTTCCTGGATTTTCCCCTGATTTTTCTCTAGTCCGAGCCATGATCACTTCCTCCTCGATTACCCATCATGCATTGGGTTTTTGAATAACTTTATCAAGATATATACGTTTCCGTTCATAATCGTCTATTGTAAGTCCCAATCACGTGTTTCCTGTCAGTGGAACGCATAACCGGAAGTCCGGGTCACATGGTTCCGGTATTTGGAACGCACAGCGGAGGTTCCTGTTTCTCTCAGTAATACACGTCAGATGTTTTCAATTTGGGCACGTAGTTATGGCAACAGGCTCATGCAAAGAAGTAAAGAGTCAGACATTAGGAACACAGTTAACAAGCACGATAATTTCCGCAAAAACCAAACCATTTTATATATATATACAGCCTTAAAATATCATTTAAAAACTAAAATTCATATTTCTAATTTCTCTCATAAAAACCATTTCATCTCGAAATCTGCATTGAGACCCTTTGGTTCTAGGGTTCTCAAATCATAGATGGTCCGCATCTCAATTCTTGCCAATCTAGCTTCCCCATCATTAGTTCTCCAACTGGATATGACAGATTTTATCCCACAGAAACTTACCAAGTTTTTTATGTCACAATTATGTATTTTTTTTGAAGTGCAGTGACAGGTTATGGGTTTCCATACCCTTCCTTATATTTCGGACATGCTCAGCCATTTTAGTTTTTAACATACGGGTGGTGCGGCCCACATATTGTGCACCACAAGTGCATTCCAATAGATATACACAATTCTTAGTATTACATGTCACAAAATCCTTAGGGCGGGATTTACTATAAGCAATCGCCGCCTCTCGCCGCCTACCGCAGCGATACTAATCGCATATGTACTAACATATGCGATTAGTATCGCAATGCGGTATAGGAGGTCCCCCGCTATGATGTCTGCCGGGGTCTGCGGGGGTCAGCGGGGGTCTCCGTCACCTCCCAGACTCGGGAGGTGACGTGTGCAGGGAGTCCCCGGGCTCCTCCTCCTCCCCCCTGCAGCCGGAAGGAGACAAGGCTGTGATGCGGGGGAGAAGGAGGAGGGGGGCCGCACCAGCAGGCAGCAGCAGCTCAGGTATGCCGGGGGGGAAGGGGTCGTCGTGAGCGGCTCGGAGCGGCGGCGGGATGCGGCGTGGGGTGGCGGCGGCGGTAAGAGTCCCATAGGCTTCTATAGGGTATCGCCATAAAAAGATGGCGATACCCTATGGTGCGAAAACGCGGCGGTCGGGAGTTAGTACATATGAAAATGTGGTAAAACGGGTGTTTTACCGCATTTTCCCTTTAGTAAATCCCGCCCTTAATCTCATAGATTTTACCCGTTTCATTGGACTTGTACTGAGTAATTTTACTTTGTTTACTTTTACATGTGCGGCACATAATGCATGCACCACATCTATAAAATCCCTTAGAAACATTCCTGGTGAGCATCTTTGGAGCCGTAACCACACTTCTCACGACATTTTCTTTAATATTCCTTGCCTTTCTATACACAAATCTGGGGGTTTCAGATATAAATTCTTTTAGAGATGGATCCTTACCTAATATGGACCAATGTCGTTTAATAATTTGTTCTATTTGTCTAAACTGGCTATTATAGCCAGTAATAAAAGGAATATCTGCTCTATTTTTTGTTTCCTTATTGGGTCCCTTTGTAAGCATGTCCAATCGATTACTTTGACCACTATTAACCATTGCAGATTGCACCATTTCCTCATCATAACCTTTTTCATTAAATTGTTCCTCTAGTTTCCGTGCTTGTTCCCAATATTTTTCCACATCTGTACAATTCCTTCTTATTCTTTGGAATTGGCTAATGGGGATACTCCTTAACCAATTCCTATGATGATTACTAGTGTAATTGATAAATGAATTACAGTCAGTTGTTTTGATAAAATTACTAGTTTTGATTTCATTATTTTCAATGTAAATCTTGAGATCAAGAAAGTTCACCTCTACCTCACTTATGTTAAAGGTTAATTTGATATTTGACTGATTATCGTTTAAATATTCCCAAAAAACATCAAGTGAAGCCCGATCACCATTCCAGATGAACAGTATATCACCGATATAACGGTTCCAGGATACCAGACTGGCACCCCATCCATGGCCATTCCACACCTGGTGCTCCTCCCAATACGCCATGAATAGGTTAGCGTAGCTGGGTGCCAGTCTGGTACCCATCGCCGTACCGGTCAACTGCATATAAAAAGAGTCATCATGCCAGAAAACATTGTTGTGAAGGATAAGGGACGTACCCTCCACAACAAAATTCCTCATTTCCTCCGGCAGACCGTATACATCTAAGAAATGTGACATAGCCCCAAGTCCCAATTCATGGTTAATGATTGTGTACAGCGATGTGACTTCCGCCGTCACTAACAGAAAACCTGGTTGCCATTCAACTGTCATCAACTTGTTTATTGTGGAGATGGTGTCTTTCAGGTAAGACCTGGTGGTTTTAACAATGGGCTGTAATATATGATCCAAGAAACATGATAGGTTAGATAGGCAGGAGTTGGTGCCTGCTACTATTGGGCGGCCAGGAGGACATTCTCTGTCCTTATGTATCTTTGGGAGAATATAGAGGACCGGTATTGCCGGTTCCTCTATGATCATATATAGCCGTTCCTCCTCCGTAATAATACCTTTAGTCAAATATAGTGCTAAAAACACCTCCAATTTATTACAGCTATTACTACTCAGGTTTCCCCTAAGTTTGCAATACGTAGTCCTGTCCATCAATTGGCGCATTATTTCTTTATTATCGTCTAGACTCATAATCACTATACTCCCCCCCTTATCTGCGGGCTTGATGACTATTTCTTTATTTCCTCTTAAGGTCTTAATGGCATTTATTTCTTCCCTAGACAAATTGTTCCTTCTATTAGGTTTAAACTCTATACTTTCTAAGTCCGCCTTCACTATTTTCTCAAATGATTCTATAAAACTGCCTTTTTTATGTTTTGGGTAGAACGTAGATTTTCTTTTGAACTTTTGCTTTGTATCTATTACCTGGTTATTTTCATTCCCCGGTACCTCATCAAAGAATCTTTGAAGTGTTAGGCGTTTTATAAATTTCTCTATATCGACATGAACCTCAAACTTGTCACACCTACTCGTGGGGGCAAACTTGAGGCCCTTCTCCAACACAGACCTCTCGTGTGGATTTAATTCATACCCGCTAAGATTATAAATCTTTGTGGTCTCTTTATCTTTCTCACTAGAGGGGTCTAAAATGACTCTTTCCTCTAAGATATGAATACTATCACTAGCACCCTCAGAAAGACTTAGTGTATCCTTCTTTTTCCTTGAGTGGAATTCTTTTTCCTCCTCTTTTTCCCCTTTTCCTTAAATCCGATCTTATCTCCATCTCGGGGGTCGGTGGGTACCCCTTTCTAAAAAAGAAGACGATGGTTGATCCCACATTTCCTGGAGTTTTTTCCCTCCTTCTATATGGGGAGGAGCCATTTCTGTCTCCATATTGGGTCACCCGCTCTTTATTATTATAATTCCTTCCTAAATCCCTTTTTTCAAATCTATTATCTCTCCAACCAACTTCCTTTTGATGAGTGTTATCTTGTCTATGGTACCCCACAGAATTCTTCCTAGGAGACCTTACCCTCCATTCTTCCCTATGTTCCTCCTATCTCCTATATTTGTCTCTCCATCTAAGGTTTTTGTTTTCATAATTTCTTCCAGAGTAATTAAATGTATTTCTTTTGTTATTTATTGCCCCATTCTTATGAAATGGGGGTACTCTGGGTGGGGCTATTTTACTCCCCTCATTCCCTGCAGGTATTCCCTTCTCTTGATGGGTCTTCTCCTGATCCATTTTATCTTTCTTATCCCTATAGTATTTTTTCTGTTTTTTATTTTTTATTTCTTTCTCACTCTTCATAATCTTAGTGGTAATCACCTCCTCCATTTCTTTGTATTCCTTTGAACCGGAATATGGCTCCGATAGTGATTTAAACGTCTCTATTTCCTCTTCTATCTCTTTCAGATCTTTCTTTTTCTCTCTGATGATTAACTCCATCAGGGAAAAAGAGCAGGATTCGAGAATCTTATTCCATTCCTCCTATAAAGTATAAACTCCCTCGATTCCCTCTGGAATGAGGGCATTTTATTCATCCTTAAACCCCTGGGAATGAGTTTATCTGAAACATATCTTTCTAACGTCACTATCTCCCACCATGTTTTTCCTTCTTTAATAAGTAACTTCTCCAATTTTAACGTTCTCCAAATTAATATCAACTAGATCAGTTTTACCTTGAGTCTTAAAAACATCATCTAATTGTGATTCTCTATATGTCCTATACGAGAACATTTCTACAGGCAGCAAGACACTTATTCAGATAGTGCACAACTGAATAAATACAAAAGAGAACAAGTAACTCGCGCCTTAGCTGCTGCCCCGTATTAACTTCCAAGAGCACAACTCCTTGACACAATATACACAATACAAAATGAAGTAATACAGGTTGAGTATCCCTTATCCAAAATGCTTGGGACCAGAGGTATTTTGGATATCGGATTTTTCCGTATTTTGGAATAATTGCATACCATAATGATATATCATGGCGATGGGACCTAAGTCTAAGCACAATATGCATTTATGTTACATATACACCTTATACACACAGCCTGAAGGTAATTTTAGCCAATATTTTTTATAACTTTGTGCATTAAACAAAGTGTATCTACATTCGCACAATTCATTTATGTTTCATATACACCTTATACACACAGCCTGAAGGTCATTTAATACAATATTTTTAATAACTGTGTGTATTAAACAAAGTTTGTGTACATTGAGCCATCAAAAAACAAAGGTTTCACTATCTCACTCTCACTCAAAAAAGTCCGTATTTCGGAATATTCCGTATTTCGGATATTTGGATATGGGATACTCAACCTGTACAAAAACGCTGCTTGACACTATATTTTATCCTTAATTTTTCTTGTCCTTAATCAATTCTTCCAGCAGACAATATTCTTCCTTCAAACCAGAACAGCCTCAAATACCGCAATCTTCCAACCTATGTTTCGCACCTTTCAACTGACCTCCTTGAACAGAGTATGTGCATCAAAAGGTTTCTTTTCGTTCCCCATACAATGCTTATCATAAAGCCGGACAGCCACTCGTCCTGGCCCTTGTAGTGGACACTCACCTCATAGAGGTTCCCTATGTGCATGGAAAGCTTTCTTTCACTTCTCCCTCGTTCCAAACAGTAATCGCTCTCTCATCACAATGTGGGTAAAAAGATATTTTTGACGGATATCCAACGATAAAAAAATATTTATTCTCAATTACATAGGTATATCCACAAAAACAATAAAAACATAAAACCAAACACAAAAGATTACCCAAAAAAGGCTCCTGGTTTGCTCCACTGTGCACCCTCAGGTATAAAGCACTACGTTTGCCACTTATTCGGCAAACTTCTATATAATATAGAGTGCAAGTTCTTACCAATAGTGCAAAACTTGTGGAGATATCCAGACAGCCTAGGGTATAGAAACACCAACGCGTTTCGGATTTAGTATCCTTCCTCAGGGTGTGCTTTGGAGCAAACCAGATCGGCCATTTATACCTCCTGGTCCCTCCATACAATTGTTAAAACCAATCATATTACATCAGTTTAAAAAATCCCTTAAAAATGATTTTATAACTTCCATTACCCACATATCTTTTAAAACCTTCCATTATAGTTTCATTACAGTATTAGGACAAAACAATATCCAAAAAGCCTCCAGTATAATATCATTTATGACTCAATTGGTTATACGGAAAATTTGTCCAGAATTTGGGGATCGGCCATTATTACATAGTGTTCATTTTGTCCGGACCATGCCGTTCCTGGATTTTCCCCTGATTTTTCTCTAGTCCGAGCCATGATCACTTCCTCCTCGATTACCCATCATGCATTGGGTTTTTGAATAACTTTATCAAGATATATACGTTTCCGTTCATAATCGTCTATTGTAAGTCCCAATCACGTGTTTCCTGTCAGTGGAACGCATAACCGGAAGTCCGGGTCACGTGGTTCCGGTATTTGGAACGCACAGCGGAGGTTCCTGTTTCTCTCAGTAATACACGTCAGATGTTTTCAATTTGGGCACGTAGTTATGGCAACAGGCTCATGCAAAGAAGTAAAGAGTCAGACATTAGGAACACAGTTAACAAGCACGATAATTTCCGCAAAAACCAAACCATTTTATATATATATACAGCCTTAAAATATCATTTAAAAACTAAAATTCATATTTCTAATTTCTCTCATAAAAACCATTTCATCTCGAAATCTGCATTGAGACCCTTTGGTTCTAGGGTTCTCAAATCATAGATGGTCCGCATCTCAATTCTTGCCAATCTAGCTTCCCCATCATTAGTTCTCCAACTGGATATGACAGATTTTATCCCACAGAAACTTACCAAGTTTTTTATGTCACAATTATGTATTTTTTTTGAAGTGCAGTGACAGGTTATGGGTTTCCATACCCTTCCTTATATTTCGGACATGCTCAGCCATTTTAGTTTTTAACATACGGGTGGTGCGGCCCACATATTGTGCACCACAAGTGCATTCCAATAGATATACACAATTCTTAGTATTACATGTCACAAAATCCTTAGGGCGGGATTTACTATAAGCAATCGCCACCTCTCGCCGCCTACCGCAGCGATACTAATCGCATATGTACTAACATATGCGATTAGTATCGCAATGCGGTATAGGAGGTCCCCCGCTATGATGTCTGCCGGGGTCTGCGGGGGTCAGCGGGGGTCTCCGTCACCTCCCAGACTCGGGAGGTGACGTGTGCAGGGAGTCCCCGGGCTCCTCCTCCTCCCCCCTGCAGCCGGAAGGAGACAAGGCTGTGATGCGGGGGAGAAGGAGGAGGGGGGCCGCACCAGCAGGCAGCAGCAGCTCAGGTATGCCGGGGGGGAAGGGGTCGTCGTGAGCGGCTCGGAGCGGCGGCGGGATGCGGCGTGGGGTGGCGGCGGCGGTAAGAGTCCCATAGGCTTCTATAGGGTATCGCCATAAAAAGATGGCGATACCCTATGGTGCGAAAACGCGGCGGTCGGGAGTTAGTACATATGAAAATGTGGTAAAACGGGTGTTTTACCGCATTTTCCCTTTAGTAAATCCCGCCCTTAATCTCATAGATTTTACCCGTTTCATTGGACTTGTACTGAGTAATTTTACTTTGTTTACTTTTACATGTGCGGCACATAATGCATGCACCACATCTATAAAATCCCTTAGAAACATTCCTGGTGAGCATCTTTGGAGCCGTAACCACACTTCTCACGACATTTTCTTTAATATTCCTTGCCTTTCTATACACAAATCTGGGGGTTTCAGATATAAATTCTTTTAGAGATGGATCCTTACCTAATATGGACCAATGTCGTTTAATAATTTGTTCTATTTGTCTAAACTGGCTATTATAGCCAGTAATAAAAGGAATATCTGCTCTATTTTTTGTTTCCTTATTGGGTCCCTTTGTAAGCATGTCCAATCGATTACTTTGACCACTATTAACCATTGCAGATTGCACCATTTCCTCATCATAACCTTTTTCATTAAATTGTTCCTCTAGTTTCCGTGCTTGTTCCCAATATTTTTCCACATCTGTACAATTCCTTCTTATTCTTTGGAATTGGCTAATGGGGATACTCCTTAACCAATTCCTATGATGATTACTAGTGTAATTGATAAATGAATTACAGTCAGTTGTTTTGATAAAATTACTAGTTTTGATTTCATTATTTTCAATGTAAATCTTGAGATCAAGAAAGTTCACCTCTACCTCACTTATGTTAAAGGTTAATTTGATATTTGACTGATTATCGTTTAAATATTCCCAAAAAACATCAAGTGAAGCCCGATCACCATTCCAGATGAACAGTATATCACCGATATAACGGTTCCAGGATACCAGACTGGCACCCCATCCATGGCCATTCCACACCTGGTGCTCCTCCCAATACGCCATGAATAGGTTAGCGTAGCTGGGTGCCAGTCTGGTACCCATCGCCGTACCGGTCAACTGCATATAAAAAGAGTCATCATGCCAGAAAACATTGTTGTGAAGGATAAGGGACGTACCCTCCACAACAAAATTCCTCATTTCCTCCGGCAGACCGTATACATCTAAGAAATGTGACATAGCCCCAAGTCCCAATTCATGGTTAATGATTGTGTACAGCGATGTGACTTCCGCCGTCACTAACAGAAAACCTGGTTGCCATTCAACTGTCATCAACTTGTTTATTGTGGAGATGGTGTCTTTCAGGTAAGACCTGGTGGTTTTAACAATGGGCTGTAATATATGATCCAAGAAACATGATAGGTTAGATAGGCAGGAGTTGGTGCCTGCTACTATTGGGCGGCCAGGAGGACATTCTCTGTCCTTATGTATCTTTGGGAGAATATAGAGGACCGGTATTGCCGGTTCCTCTATGATCATATATAGCCGTTCCTCCTCCGTAATAATACCTTTAGTCAAATATAGTGCTAAAAACACCTCCAATTTATTACAGCTATTACTACTCAGGTTTCCCCTAAGTTTGCAATACGTAGTCCTGTCCATCAATTGGCGCATTATTTCTTTATTATCGTCTAGACTCATAATCACTATACTCCCCCCCTTATCTGCGGGCTTGATGACTATTTCTTTATTTCCTCTTAAGGTCTTAATGGCATTTATTTCTTCCCTAGACAAATTGTTCCTTCTATTAGGTTTAAACTCTATACTTTCTAAGTCCGCCTTCACTATTTTCTCAAATGATTCTATAAAACTGCCTTTTTTATGTTTTGGGTAGAACGTAGATTTTCTTTTGAACTTTTGCTTTGTATCTATTACCTGGTTATTTTCATTCCCCGGTACCTCATCAAAGAATCTTTTAAGTGTTAGGCGTTTTATAAATTTCTCTATATCGACATGAACCTCAAACTTGTCACACCTACTCGTGGGGGCAAACTTGAGGCCCTTCTCCAACACAGACCTCTCGTGTGGATTTAATTCATACCCGCTAAGATTATAAATCTTTGTGGTCTCTTTATCTTTCTCACTAGAGGGGTCTAAAATGACTCTTTCCTCTAAGATATGAATACTATCACTAGCACCCTCAGAAAGACTTAGTGTATCCTTCTTTTTCCTTGAGTGGAATTCTTTTTCCTCCTCTTTTTCCCCTTTTCCTTAAATCCGATCTTATCTCCATCTCGGGGGTCGGTGGGTACCCCTTTCTAAAAAAGAAGACGATGGTTGATCCCACATTTCCTGGAGTTTTTTCCCTCCTTCTATATGGGGAGGAGCCATTTCTGTCTCCATATTGGGTCACCCGCTCTTTATTATTATAATTCCTTCCTAAATCCCTTTTTTCAAATCTATTATCTCTCCAACCAACTTCCTTTTGATGAGTGTTATCTTGTCTATGGTACCCCACAGAATTCTTCCTAGGAGACCTTACCCTCCATTCTTCCCTATGTTCCTCCTATCTCCTATATTTGTCTCTCCATCTAAGGTTTTTGTTTTCATAATTTCTTCCAGAGTAATTAAATGTATTTCTTTTGTTATTTATTGCCCCATTCTTATGAAATGGGGGTACTCTGGGTGGGGCTATTTTACTCCCCTCATTCCCTGCAGGTATTCCCTTCTCTTGATGGGTCTTCTCCTGATCCATTTTATCTTTCTTATCCCTATAGTATTTTTTCTGTTTTTTATTTTTTATTTCTTTCTCACTCTTCATAATCTTAGTGGTAATCACCTCCTCCATTTCTTTGTATTCCTTTGAACCGGAATATGGCTCCGATAGTGATTTAAACGTCTCTATTTCCTCTTCTATCTCTTTCAGATCTTTCTTTTTCTCTCTGATGATTAACTCCATCAGGGAAAAAGAGCAGGATTCGAGAATCTTATTCCATTCCTCCTATAAACTCCCTCGATTCCCTCTGGAATGAGGGCATTTTATTCATCCTTAAACCCCTGGGAATGAGTTTATCTGAAACATATCTTTCTAACGTCACTATCTCCCACCATGTTTTTCCTTCTTTAATAAGTAACTTCTCCAATTTTAACGTTCTCCAAATTAATATCAACTAGATCAGTTTTACCTTGAGTCTTAAAAACATCATCTAATTGTGATTCTCTATATGTCCTATACGAGAACATTTCTACAGGCAGCAAGACACTTATTCAGATAGTGCACAACTGAATAAATACAAAAGAGAACAAGTAACTCGCGCCTTAGCTGCTGCCCCGTATTAACTTCCAAGAGCACAACTCCTTGACACAATATACACAATACAAAATGAAGTAATACAGGTTGAGTATCCCTTATCCAAAATGCTTGGGACCAGAGGTATTTTGGATATCGGATTTTTCCGTATTTTGGAATAATTGCATACCATAATGATATATCATGGCGATGGGACCTAAGTCTAAGCACAATATGCATTTATGTTACATATACACCTTATACACACAGCCTGAAGGTAATTTTAGCCAATATTTTTTATAACTTTGTGCATTAAACAAAGTGTATCTACATTCGCACAATTCATTTATGTTTCATATACACCTTATACACACAGCCTGAAGGTCATTTAATACAATATTTTTAATAACTGTGTGTATTAAACAAAGTTTGTGTACATTGAGCCATCAAAAAACAAAGGTTTCACTATCTCACTCTCACTCAAAAAAGTCTGTATTTCGGAATATTCCGTATTTCGGATATTTGGATATGGGATACTCAACCTGTACAAAAACGCTGCTTGACACTATATTTTATCCTTAATTTTTCTTGTCCTTAATCAATTCTTCCAGCAGACAATATTCTTCCTTCAAACCAGAACAGCCTCAAATACCGCAATCTTCCAACCTATGTTTCGCACCTTTCAACTGACCTCCTTGAACAGAGTATGTGCATCAAAAGGTTTCTTTTCGTTCCCCATACAATGCTTATCATAAAGCCGGACAGCCACTCGTCCTGGCCCTTGTAGTGGACACTCACCTCATAGAGGTTCCCTATGTGCATGGAAAGCTTTCTTTCACTTCTCCCTCGTTTCAAACAGTAATCGCTCTCTCATCACAATGTGGGTAAAAAGATATTTTTGACGGATATCCAACGATAAAAAAATATTTATTCTCAATTACATAGGTATATCCACAAAAACAATAAAAACATAAAACCAAACACAAAAGATTACCCAAAAAAGGCTCCTGGTTTGCTCCACTGTGCACCCTCAGGTATAAAGCACTACGTTTGCCACTTATTCGGCAAACTTCTATATAATATAGAGTGCAAGTTCTTACCAATAGTGCAAAACTTGTGGAGATATCCAGACAGCCTAGGGTATAGAAACACCAACACGTTTCGGATTTAGTATCCTTCCTCAGGGTGTGCTTTGGAGCAAACCAGATCGGCCATTTATACCTCCTGGTCCCTCCATACAATTGTTAAAACCAATCATATTACATCAGTTTAAAAAATCCCTTAAAAATGATTTTATAACTTCCATTACCCACATATCTTTTAAAACCTTCCATTATAGTTTCATTACAGTATTAGGACAAAACAATATCCAAAAAGCCTCCAGTATAATATCATTTATGACTCAATTGGTTATACGGAAAATTTGTCCAGAATTTGGGGATCGGCCATTATTACATAGTGTTCATTTTGTCCGGACCATGCCGTTCCTGGATTTTCCCCTGATTTTTCTCTAGTCCGAGCCATGATCACTTCCTCCTCGATTACCCATCATGCATTGGGTTTTTGAATAACTTTATCAAGATATATACGTTTCCGTTCATAATCGTCTATTGTAAGTCCCAATCACGTGTTTCCTGTCAGTGGAACGCATAACCGGAAGTCCGGGTCACGTGGTTCCGGTATTTGGAACGCACAGCGGAGGTTCCTGTTTCTCTCAGTAATACACGTCAGATGTTTTCAATTTGGGCACGTAGTTATGGCAACAGGCTCATGCAAAGAAGTAAAGAGTCAGACATTAGGAACACAGTTAACAAGCACGATAATTTCCGCAAAAACCAAACCATTTTATATATATATACAGCCTTAAAATATCATTTAAAAACTAAAATTCATATTTCTAATTTCTCTCATAAAAACCATTTCATCTCGAAATCTGCATTGAGACCCTTTGGTTCTAGGGTTCTCAAATCATAGATGGTCCGCATCTCAATTCTTGCCAATCTAGCTTCCCCATCATTAGTTCTCCAACTGGATATGACAGATTTTATCCCACAGAAACTTACCAAGTTTTTTATGTCACAATTATGTATTTTTTTTGAAGTGCAGTGACAGGTTATGGGTTTCCATACCCTTCCTTATATTTCGGACATGCTCAGCCATTTTAGTTTTTAACATACGGGTGGTGCGGCCCACATATTGTGCACCACAAGTGCATTCCAATAGATATACACAATTCTTAGTATTACATGTCACAAAATCCTTAGGGCGGGATTTACTATAAGCAATCGCCGCCTCTCGCCGCCTACCGCAGCGATACTAATCGCATATGTACTAACATATGCGATTAGTATCGCAATGCGGTATAGGAGGTCCCCCGCTATGATGTCTGCCGGGGTCTGCGGGGGTCAGCGGGGGTCTCCGTCACCTCCCAGACTCGGGAGGTGACGTGTGCAGGGAGTCCCCGGGCTCCTCCTCCTCCCCCCTGCAGCCGGAAGGAGACAAGGCTGTGATGCGGGGGAGAAGGAGGAGGGGGGCCGCACCAGCAGGCAGCAGCAGCTCAGGTATGCCGGGGGGGAAGGGGTCGTCGTGAGCGGCTCGGAGCGGCGGCGGGATGCGGCGTGGGGTGGCGGCGGCGGTAAGAGTCCCATAGGCTTCTATAGGGTATCGCCATAAAAAGATGGCGATACCCTATGGTGCGAAAACGCGGCGGTCGGGAGTTAGTACATATGAAAATGTGGTAAAACGGGTGTTTTACCGCATTTTCCCTTTAGTAAATCCCGCCCTTAATCTCATAGATTTTACCCGTTTCATTGGACTTGTACTGAGTAATTTTACTTTGTTTACTTTTACATGTGCGGCACATAATGCATGCACCACATCTATAAAATCCCTTAGAAACATTCCTGGTGAGCATCTTTGGAGCCGTAACCACACTTCTCACGACATTTTCTTTAATATTCCTTGCCTTTCTATACACAAATCTGGGGGTTTCAGATATAAATTCTTTTAGAGATGGATCCTTACCTAATATGGACCAATGTCGTTTAATAATTTGTTCTATTTGTCTAAACTGGCTATTATAGCCAGTAATAAAAGGAATATCTGCTCTATTTTTTGTTTCCTTATTGGGTCCCTTTGTAAGCATGTCCAATCGATTACTTTGACCACTATTAACCATTGCAGATTGCACCATTTCCTCATCATAACCTTTTTCATTAAATTGTTCCTCTAGTTTCCGTGCTTGTTCCCAATATTTTTCCACATCTGTACAATTCCTTCTTATTCTTTGGAATTGGCTAATGGGGATACTCCTTAACCAATTCCTATGATGATTACTAGTGTAATTGATAAATGAATTACAGTCAGTTGTTTTGATAAAATTACTAGTTTTGATTTCATTATTTTCAATGTAAATCTTGAGATCAAGAAAGTTCACCTCTACCTCACTTATGTTAAAGGTTAATTTGATATTTGACTGATTATCGTTTAAATATTCCCAAAAAACATCAAGTGAAGCCCGATCACCATTCCAGATGAACAGTATATCACCGATATAACGGTTCCAGGATACCAGACTGGCACCCCATCCATGGCCATTCCACACCTGGTGCTCCTCCCAATACGCCATGAATAGGTTAGCGTAGCTGGGTGCCAGTCTGGTACCCATCGCCGTACCGGTCAACTGCATATAAAAAGAGTCATCATGCCAGAAAACATTGTTGTGAAGGATAAGGGACGTACCCTCCACAACAAAATTCCTCATTTCCTCCGGCAGACCGTATACATCTAAGAAATGTGACATAGCCCCAAGTCCCAATTCATGGTTAATGATTGTGTACAGCGATGTGACTTCCGCCGTCACTAACAGAAAACCTGGTTGCCATTCAACTGTCATCAACTTGTTTATTGTGGAGATGGTGTCTTTCAGGTAAGACCTGGTGGTTTTAACAATGGGCTGTAATATATGATCCAAGAAACATGATAGGTTAGATAGGCAGGAGATGGTGCCTGCTACTATTGGGCGGCCAGGAGGACATTCTCTGTCCTTATGTATCTTTGGGAGAATATAGAGGACCGGTATTGCCGGTTCCTCTATGATCATATATAGCCGTTCCTCCTCCGTAATAATACCTTTAGTCAAATATAGTGCTAAAAACACCTCCAATTTATTACAGCTATTACTACTCAGGTTTCCCCTAAGTTTGCAATACGTAGTCCTGTCCATCAATTGGCGCATTATTTCTTTATTATCGTCTAGACTCATAATCACTATACTCCCCCCCTTATCTGCGGGCTTGATGACTATTTCTTTATTTCCTCTTAAGGTCTTAATGGCATTTATTTCTTCCCTAGACAAATTGTTCCTTCTATTAGGTTTAAACTCTATACTTTCTAAGTCCGCCTTCACTATTTTCTCAAATGATTCTATAAAACTGCCTTTTTTATGTTTTGGGTAGAACGTAGATTTTCTTTTGAACTTTTGCTTTGTATCTATTACCTGGTTATTTTCATTCCCCGGTACCTCATCAAAGAATCTTTTAAGTGTTAGGCGTTTTATAAATTTCTCTATATCGACATGAACCTCAAACTTGTCACACCTACTCGTGGGGGCAAACTTGAGGCCCTTCTCCAACACAGACCTCTCGTGTGGATTTAATTCATACCCGCTAAGATTATAAATCTTTGTGGTCTCTTTATCTTTCTCACTAGAGGGGTCTAAAATGACTCTTTCCTCTAAGATATGAATACTATCACTAGCACCCTCAGAAAGACTTAGTGTATCCTTCTTTTTCCTTGAGTGGAATTCTTTTTCCTCATCTTTTTCCCCTTTTCCTTAAATCCGATCTTATCTCCATCTCGGGGGTCGGTGGGTACCCCTTTCTAAAAAAGAAGACGATGGTTGATCCCACATTTCCTGGAGTTTTTTCCCTCCTTCTATATGGGGAGGAGCCATTTCTGTCTCCATATTGGGTCACCCGCTCTTTATTATTATAATTCCTTCCTAAATCCCTTTTTTCAAATCTATTATCTCTCCAACCAACTTCCTTTTGATGAGTGTTATCTTGTCTATGGTACCCCACAGAATTCTTCCTAGGAGACCTTACCCTCCATTCTTCCCTATGTTCCTCCTATCTCCTATATTTGTCTCTCCATCTAAGGTTTTTGTTTTCATAATTTCTTCCAGAGTAATTAAATGTATTTCTTTTGTTATTTATTGCCCCATTCTTATGAAATGGGGGTACTCTGGGTGGGGCTATTTTACTCCCCTCATTCCCTGCAGGTATTCCCTTCTCTTGATGGGTCTTCTCCTGATCCATTTTATCTTTCTTATCCCTATAGTATTTTTTCTGTTTTTTATTTTTGATTTCTTTCTCACTCTTCATAATCTTAGTGGTAATCACCTCCTCCATTTCTTTGTATTCCTTTGAACCGGAATATGGCTCCGATAGTGATTTAAACGTCTCTATTTCCTCTTCTATCTCTTTCAGATCTTTCTTTTTCTCTCTGATGATTAACTCCATCAGGGAAAAAGAGCAGGATTCGAGAATCTTATTCCATTCCTCCTATAAACTCCCTCGATTCCCTCTGGAATGAGGGCATTTTATTCATCCTTAAACCCCTGGGAATGAGTTTATCTGAAACATATCTTTCTAACGTCACTATCTCCCACCATGTTTTTCCTTCTTTAATAAGTAACTTCTCCAATTTTAACGTTCTCCAAATTAATATCAACTAGATCAGTTTTACCTTGAGTCTTAAAAACATCATCTAATTGTGATTCTCTATATGTCCTATACGAGAACATTTCTACAGGCAGCAAGACACTTATTCAGATAGTGCACAACTGAATAAATACAAAAGAGAACAAGTAACTCGCGCCTTAGCTGCTGCCCCGTATTAACTTCCAAGAGCACAACTCCTTGACACAATATACACAATACAAAATGAAGTAATACAGGTTGAGTATCCCTTATCCAAAATGCTTGGGACCAGAGGTATTTTGGATATCGGATTTTTCCGTATTTTGGAATAATTGCATACCATAATGATATATCATGGCGATGGGACCTAAGTCTAAGCACAATATGCATTTATGTTACATATACACCTTATACACACAGCCTGAAGGTAATTTTAGCCAATATTTTTTATAACTTTGTGCATTAAACAAAGTGTATCTACATTCGCACAATTCATTTATGTTTCATATACACCTTATACACACAGCCTGAAGGTCATTTAATACAATATTTTTAATAACTGTGTGTATTAAACAAAGTTTGTGTACATTGAGCCATCAAAAAACAAAGGTTTCACTATCTCACTCTCACTCAAAAAAGTCCGTATTTCGGAATATTCCGTATTTCGGATATTTGGATATGGGATACTCAACCTGTACAAAAACGCTGCTTGACACTATATTTTATCCTTAATTTTTCTTGTCCTTAATCAATTCTTCCAGCAGACAATATTCTTCCTTCAAACCAGAACAGCCTCAAATACCGCAATCTTCCAACCTATGTTTCGCACCTTTCAACTGACCTCCTTGAACAGAGTATGTGCATCAAAAGGTTTCTTTTCGTTCCCCATACAATGCTTATCATAAAGCCGGACAGCCACTCGTCCTGGCCCTTGTAGTGGACACTCACCTCATAGAGGTTCCCTATGTGCATGGAAAGCTTTCTTTCACTTCTCCCTCGTTCCAAACAGTAATCGCTCTCTCATCACAATGTGGGTAAAAAGATATTTTTGACGGATATCCAACGATAAAAAAATATTTATTCTCAATTACATAGGTATATCCACAAAAACAATAAAAACATAAAACCAAACACAAAAGATTACCCAAAAAAGGCTCCTGGTTTGCTCCACTGTGCACCCTCAGGTATAAAGCACTACGTTTGCCACTTATTCGGCAAACTTCTATATAATATAGAGTGCAAGTTCTTACCAATAGTGCAAAACTTGTGGAGATATCCAGACAGCCTAGGGTATAGAAACACCAACGCGTTTCGGATTTAGTATCCTTCCTCAGGGTGTGCTTTGGAGCAAACCAGATCGGCCATTTATACCTCCTGGTCCCTCCATACAATTGTTAAAACCAATCATATTACATCAGTTTAAAAAATCCCTTAAAAATGATTTTATAACTTCCATTACCCACATATCTTTTAAAACCTTCCATTATAGTTTCATTACAGTATTAGGACAAAACAATATCCAAAAAGCCTCCAGTATAATATCATTTATGACTCAATTGGTTATACGGAAAATTTGTCCAGAATTTGGGGATCGGCCATTATTACATAGTGTTCATTTTGTCCGGACCATGCCGTTCCTGGATTTTCCCCTGATTTTTCTCTAGTCCGAGCCATGATCACTTCCTCCTCGATTACCCATCATGCATTGGGTTTTTGAATAACTTTATCAAGATATATACGTTTCCGTTCATAATCGTCTATTGTAAGTCCCAATCACGTGTTTCCTGTCAGTGGAACGCATAACCGGAAGTCCGGGTCACGTGGTTCCGGTATTTGGAACGCACAGCGGAGGTTCCTGTTTCTCTCAGTAATACACGTCAGATGTTTTCAATTTGGGCACGTAGTTATGGCAACAGGCTCATGCAAAGAAGTAAAGAGTCAGACATTAGGAACACAGTTAACAAGCACGATAATTTCCGCAAAAACCAAACCATTTTATATATATATACAGCCTTAAAATATCATTTAAAAACTAAAATTCATATTTCTAATTTCTCTCATAAAAACCATTTCATCTCGAAATCTGCATTGAGACCCTTTGGTTCTAGGGTTCTCAAATCATAGATGGTCCGCATCTCAATTCTTGCCAATCTAGCTTCCCCATCATTAGTTCTCCAACTGGATATGACAGATTTTATCCCACAGAAACTTACCAAGTTTTTTATGTCACAATTATGTATTTTTTTTGAAGTGCAGTGACAGGTTATGGGTTTCCATACCCTTCCTTATATTTCGGACATGCTCAGCCATTTTAGTTTTTAACATACGGGTGGTGCGGCCCACATATTGTGCACCACAAGTGCATTCCAATAGATATACACAATTCTTAGTATTACATGTCACAAAATCCTTAGGGCGGGATTTACTATAAGCAATCGCCGCCTCTCGCCGCCTACCGCAGCGATACTAATCGCATATGTACTAACATATGCGATTAGTATCGCAATGCGGTATAGGAGGTCCCCCGCTATGATGTCTGCCGGGGTCTGCGGGGGTCAGCGGGGGTCTCCGTCACCTCCCAGACTCGGGAGGTGACGTGTGCAGGGAGTCCCCGGGCTCCTCCTCCTCCCCCCTGCAGCCGGAAGGAGACAAGGCTGTGATGCGGGGGAGAAGGAGGAGGGGGGCCGCACCAGCAGGCAGCAGCAGCTCAGGTATGCCGGGGGGGAAGGGGTCGTCGTGAGCGGCTCGGAGCGGCGGCGGGATGCGGCGTGGGGTGGCGGCGGCGGTAAGAGTCCCATAGGCTTCTATAGGGTATCGCCATAAAAAGATGGCGATACCCTATGGTGCGAAAACGCGGCGGTCGGGAGTTAGTACATATGAAAATGTGGTAAAACGGGTGTTTTACCGCATTTTCCCTTTAGTAAATCCCGCCCTTAATCTCATAGATTTTACCTGTTTCATTGGACTTGTACTGAGTAATTTTACTTTGTTTACTTTTACATGTGCGGCACATAATGCATGCACCACATCTATAAAATCCCTTAGAAACATTCCTGGTGAGCATCTTTGGAGCCGTAACCACACTTCTCACGACATTTTCTTTAATATTCCTTGCCTTTCTATACACAAATCTGGGGGTTTCAGATATAAATTCTTTTAGAGATGGATCCTTACCTAATATGGACCAATGTCGTTTAATAATTTGTTCTATTTGTCTAAACTGGCTATTATAGCCAGTAATAAAAGGAATATCTGCTCTATTTTTTGTTTCCTTATTGGGTCCCTTTGTAAGCATGTCCAATCGATTACTTTGACCACTATTAACCATTGCAGATTGCACCATTTCCTCATCATAACCTTTTTCATTAAATTGTTCCTCTAGTTTCCGTGCTTGTTCCCAATATTTTTCCACATCTGTACAATTCCTTCTTATTCTTTGGAATTGGCTAATGGGGATACTCCTTAACCAATTCCTATGATGATTACTAGTGTAATTGATAAATGAATTACAGTCAGTTGTTTTGATAAAATTACTAGTTTTGATTTCATTATTTTCAATGTAAATCTTGAGATCAAGAAAGTTCACCTCTACCTCACTTATGTTAAAGGTTAATTTGATATTTGACTGATTATCGTTTAAATATTCCCAAAAAACATCAAGTGAAGCCCGATCACCATTCCAGATGAACAGTATATCACCGATATAACGGTTCCAGGATACCAGACTGGCACCCCATCCATGGCCATTCCACACCTGGTGCTCCTCCCAATACGCCATGAATAGGTTAGCGTAGCTGGGTGCCAGTCTGGTACCCATCGCCGTACCGGTCAACTGCATATAAAAAGAGTCATCATGCCAGAAAACATTGTTGTGAAGGATAAGGGACGTACCCTCCACAACAAAATTCCTCATTTCCTCCGGCAGACCGTATACATCTAAGAAATGTGACATAGCCCCAAGTCCCAATTCATGGTTAATGATTGTGTACAGCGATGTGACTTCCGCCGTCACTAACAGAAAACCTGGTTGCCATTCAACTGTCATCAACTTGTTTATTGTGGAGATGGTGTCTTTCAGGTAAGACCTGGTGGTTTTAACAATGGGCTGTAATATATGATCCAAGAAACATGATAGGTTAGATAGGCAGGAGTTGGTGCCTGCTACTATTGGGCGGCCAGGAGGACATTCTCTGTCCTTATGTATCTTTGGGAGAATATAGAGGACCGGTATTGCCGGTTCCTCTATGATCATATATAGCCGTTCCTCCTCCGTAATAATACCTTTAGTCAAATATAGTGCTAAAAACACCTCCAATTTATTACAGCTATTACTACTCAGGTTTCCCCTAAGTTTGCAATACGTAGTCCTGTCCATCAATTGGCGCATTATTTCTTTATTATCGTCTAGACTCATAATCACTATACTCCCCCCCTTATCTGCGGGCTTGATGACTATTTCTTTATTTCCTCTTAAGGTCTTAATGGCATTTATTTCTTCCCTAGACAAATTGTTCCTTCTATTAGGTTTAAACTCTATACTTTCTAAGTCCGCCTTCACTATTTTCTCAAATGATTCTATAAAACTGCCTTTTTTATGTTTTGGGTAGAACGTAGATTTTCTTTTGAACTTTTGCTTTGTATCTATTACCTGGTTATTTTCATTCCCCGGTACCTCATCAAAGAATCTTTGAAGTGTTAGGCGTTTTATAAATTTCTCTATATCGACATGAACCTCAAACTTGTCACACCTACTCGTGGGGGCAAACTTGAGGCCCTTCTCCAACACAGACCTCTCGTGTGGATTTAATTCATACCCGCTAAGATTATAAATCTTTGTGGTCTCTTTATCTTTCTCACTAGAGGGGTCTAAAATGACTCTTTCCTCTAAGATATGAATACTATCACTAGCACCCTCAGAAAGACTTAGTGTATCCTTCTTTTTCCTTGAGTGGAATTCTTTTTCCTCCTCTTTTTCCCCTTTTCCTTAAATCCGATCTTATCTCCATCTCGGGGGTCGGTGGGTACCCCTTTCTAAAAAAGAAGACGATGGTTGATCCCACATTTCCTGGAGTTTTTTCCCTCCTTCTATATGGGGAGGAGCCATTTCTGTCTCCATATTGGGTCACCCGCTCTTTATTATTATAATTCCTTCCTAAATCCCTTTTTTCAAATCTATTATCTCTCCAACCAACTTCCTTTTGATGAGTGTTATCTTGTCTATGGTACCCCACAGAATTCTTCCTAGGAGACCTTACCCTCCATTCTTCCCTATGTTCCTCCTATCTCCTATATTTGTCTCTCCATCTAAGGTTTTTGTTTTCATAATTTCTTCCAGAGTAATTAAATGTATTTCTTTTGTTATTTATTGCCCCATTCTTATGAAATGGGGGTACTCTGGGTGGGGCTATTTTACTCCCCTCATTCCCTGCAGGTATTCCCTTCTCTTGATGGGTCTTCTCCTGATCCATTTTATCTTTCTTATCCCTATAGTATTTTTTCTGTTTTTTATTTTTTATTTCTTTCTCACTCTTCATAATCTTAGTGGTAATCACCTCCTCCATTTCTTTGTATTCCTTTGAACCGGAATATGGCTCCGATAGTGATTTAAACGTCTCTATTTCCTCTTCTATCTCTTTCAGATCTTTCTTTTTCTCTCTGATGATTAACTCCATCAGGGAAAAAGAGCAGGATTCGAGAATCTTATTCCATTCCTCCTATAAACTCCCTCGATTCCCTCTGGAATGAGGGCATTTTATTCATCCTTAAACCCCTGGGAATGAGTTTATCTGAAACATATCTTTCTAACGTCACTATCTCCCACCATGTTTTTCCTTCTTTAATAAGTAACTTCTCCAATTTTAACGTTCTCCAAATTAATATCAACTAGATCAGTTTTACCTTGAGTCTTAAAAACATCATCTAATTGTGATTCTCTATATGTCCTATACGAGAACATTTCTACAGGCAGCAAGACACTTATTCAGATAGTGCACAACTGAATAAATACAAAAGAGAACAAGTAACTCGCGCCTTAGCTGCTGCCCCGTATTAACTTCCAAGAGCACATCTCCTTGACACAATATACACAATACAAAATGAAGTAATACAGGTTGAGTATCCCTTATCCAAAATGCTTGGGACCAGAGGTATTTTGGATATCGGATTTTTCCGTATTTTGGAATAATTGCATACCATAATGATATATCATGGCGATGGGACCTAAGTCTAAGCACAATATGCATTTATGTTACATATACACCTTATACACACAGCCTGAAGGTAATTTTAGCCAATATTTTTTATAACTTTGTGCATTAAACAAAGTGTATCTACATTCGCACAATTCATTTATGTTTCATATACACCTTATACACACAGCCTGAAGGTCATTTAATACAATATTTTTAATAACTGTGTGTATTAAACAAAGTTTGTGTACATTGAGCCATCAAAAAACAAAGGTTTCACTATCTCACTCTCACTCAAAAAAGTCCGTATTTCGGAATATTCCGTATTTCGGATATTTGGATATGGGATACTCAACCTGTACAAAAACGCTGCTTGACACTATATTTTATCCTTAATTTTTCTTGTCCTTAATCAATTCTTCCAGCAGACAATATTCTTCCTTCAAACCAGAACAGCCTCAAATACCGCAATCTTCCAACCTATGTTTCGCACCTTTCAACTGACCTCCTTGAACAGAGTATGTGCATCAAAAGGTTTCTTTTCGTTCCCCATACAATGCTTATCATAAAGCCGGACAGCCACTCGTCCTGGCCCTTGTAGTGGACACTCACCTCATAGAGGTTCCCTATGTGCATGGAAAGCTTTCTTTCACTTCTCCCTCGTTCCAAACAGTAATCGCTCTCTCATCACAATGTGGGTAAAAAGATATTTTTGACGGATATCCAACGATAAAAAAATATTTATTCTCAATTACATAGGTATATCCACAAAAACAATAAAAACATAAAACCAAACACAAAAGATTACCCAAAAAAGGCTCCTGGTTTGCTCCACTGTGCACCCTCAGGTATAAAGCACTACGTTTGCCACTTATTCGGCAAACTTCTATATAATATAGAGTGCAAGTTCTTACCAATAGTGCAAAACTTGTGGAGATATCCAGACAGCCTAGGGTATAGAAACACCAACGCGTTTCGGATTTAGTATCCTTCCTCAGGGTGTGCTTTGGAGCAAACCAGATCGGCCATTTATACCTCCTGGTCCCTCCATACAATTGTTAAAACCAATCATATTACATCAGTTTAAAAAATCCCTTAAAAATGATTTTATAACTTCCATTACCCACATATCTTTTAAAACCTTCCATTATAGTTTCATTACAGTATTAGGACAAAACAATATCCAAAAAGCCTCCAGTATAATATCATTTATGACTCAATTGGTTATACGGAAAATTTGTCCAGAATTTGGGGATCGGACATTATTACATAGTGTTCATTTTGTCCGGACCATGCCGTTCCTGGATTTTCCCCTGATTTTTCTCTAATCCGAGCCATGATCACTTCCTCCTCGATTACCCATCATGCATTGGGTTTTTGAATAACTTTATCAAGATATATACGTTTCCGTTCATAATCGTCTATTGTAAGTCCCAATCACGTGTTTCCTGTCAGTGGAACGCATAACCGGAAGTCCGGGTCACGTGGTTCCGGTATTTGGAACGCACAGCGGAGGTTCCTGTTTCTCTCAGTAATACACGTCAGATGTTTTCAATTTGGGCACGTAGTTATGGCAACAGGCTCATGCAAAGAAGTAAAGAGTCAGACATTAGGAACACAGTTAACAAGCACGATAATTTCCGCAAAAACCAAACCATTTTATATATATATACAGCCTTAAAATATCATTTAAAAACTAAAATTCATATTTCTAATTTCTCTCATAAAAACCATTTCATCTCGAAATCTGCATTGAGACCCTTTGGTTCTAGGGTTCTCAAATCATAGATGGTCCGCATCTCAATTCTTGCCAATCTAGCTTCCCCATCATTAGTTCTCCAACTGGATATGACAGATTTTATCCCACAGAAACTTACCAAGTTTTTTATGTCACAATTATGTATTTTTTTTGAAGTGCAGTGACAGGTTATGGGTTTCCATACCCTTCCTTATATTTCGGACATGCTCAGCCATTTTAGTTTTTAACATACGGGTGGTGCGGCCCACATATTGTGCACCACAAGTGCATTCCAATAGATATACACAATTCTTAGTATTACATGTCACAAAATCCTTAGGGCGGGATTTACTATAAGCAATCGCCGCCTCTCGCCGCCTACCGCAGCGATACTAATCGCATATGTACTAACATATGCGATTAGTATCGCAATGCGGTATAGGAGGTCCCCCGCTATGATGTCTGCCGGGGTCTGCGGGGGTCAGCGGGGGTCTCCGTCACCTCCCAGACTCGGGAGGTGACGTGTGCAGGGAGTCCCCGGGCTCCTCCTCCTCCCCCCTGCAGCCGGAAGGAGACAAGGCTGTGATGCGGGGGAGAAGGAGGAGGGGGGCCGCACCAGCAGGCAGCAGCAGCTCAGGTATGCCGGGGGGGAAGGGGTCGTCGTGAGCGGCTCGGAGCGGCGGCGGGATGCGGCGTGGGGTGGCGGCGGCGGTAAGAGTCCCATAGGCTTCTATAGGGTATCGCCATAAAAAGATGGCGATACCCTATGGTGCGAAAACGCGGCGGTCGGGAGTTAGTACATATGAAAATGTGGTAAAACGGGTGTTTTACCGCATTTTCCCTTTAGTAAATCCCGCCCTTAATCTCATAGATTTTACCCGTTTCATTGGACTTGTACTGAGTAATTTTACTTTGTTTACTTTTACATGTGCGGCACATAATGCATGCACCACATCTATAAAATCCCTTAGAAACATTCCTGGTGAGCATCTTTGGAGCCGTAACCACACTTCTCACGACATTTTCTTTAATATTCCTTGCCTTTCTATACACAAATCTGGGGGTTTCAGATATAAATTCTTTTAGAGATGGATCCTTACCTAATATGGACCAATGTCGTTTAATAATTTGTTCTATTTGTCTAAACTGGCTATTATAGCCAGTAATAAAAGGAATATCTGCTCTATTTTTTGTTTCCTTATTGGGTCCCTTTGTAAGCATGTCCAATCGATTACTTTGACCACTATTAACCATTGCAGATTGCACCATTTCCTCATCATAACCTTTTTCATTAAATTGTTCCTCTAGTTTCCGTGCTTGTTCCCAATATTTTTCCACATCTGTACAATTCCTTCTTATTCTTTGGAATTGGCTAATGGGGATACTCCTTAACCAATTCCTATGATGATTACTAGTGTAATTGATAAATGAATTACAGTCAGTTGTTTTGATAAAATTACTAGTTTTGATTTCATTATTTTCAATGTAAATCTTGAGATCAAGAAAGTTCACCTCTACCTCACTTATGTTAAAGGTTAATTTGATATTTGACTGATTATCATTTAAATATTCCCAAAAAACATCAAGTGAAGCCCGATCACCATTCCAGATGAACAGTATATCACCGATATAACGGTTCCAGGATACCAGACTGGCACCCCATCCATGGCCATTCCACACCTGGTGCTCCTCCCAATACGCCATGAATAGGTTAGCGTAGCTGGGTGCCAGTCTGGTACCCATCGCCGTACCGGTCAACTGCATATAAAAAGAGTCATCATGCCAGAAAACATTGTTGTGAAGGATAAGGGACGTACCCTCCACAACAAAATTCCTCATTTCCTCCGGCAGACCGTATACATCTAAGAAATGTGACATAGCCCCAAGTCCCAATTCATGGTTAATGATTGTGTACAGCGATGTGACTTCCGCCGTCACTAACAGAAAACCTGGTTGCCATTCAACTGTCATCAACTTGTTTATTGTGGAGATGGTGTCTTTCAGGTAAGACCTGGTGGTTTTAACAATGGGCTGTAATATATGATCCAAGAAACATGATAGGTTAGATAGGCAGGAGTTGGTGCCTGCTACTATTGGGCGGCCAGGAGGACATTCTCTGTCCTTATGTATCTTTGGGAGAATATAGAGGACCGGTATTGCCGGTTCCTCTATGATCATATATAGCCGTTCCTCCTCCGTAATAATACCTTTAGTCAAATATAGTGCTAAAAACACCTCCAATTTATTACAGCTATTACTACTCAGGTTTCCCCTAAGTTTGCAATACGTAGTCCTGTCCATCAATTGGCGCATTATTTCTTTATTATCGTCTAGACTCATAATCACTATACTCCCCCCCTTATCTGCGGGCTTGATGACTATTTCTTTATTTCCTCTTAAGGTCTTAATGGCATTTATTTCTTCCCTAGACAAATTGTTCCTTCTATTAGGTTTAAACTCTATACTTTCTAAGTCCGCCTTCACTATTTTCTCAAATGATTCTATAAAACTGCCTTTTTTATGTTTTGGGTAGAACGTAGATTTTCTTTTGAACTTTTGCTTTGTATCTATTACCTGGTTATTTTCATTCCCCGGTACCTCATCAAAGAATCTTTTAAGTGTTAGGCGTTTTATAAATTTCTCTATATCGACATGAACCTCAAACTTGTCACACCTACTCGTGGGGGCAAACTTGAGGCCCTTCTCCAACACAGACCTCTCGTGTGGATTTAATTCATACCCGCTAAGATTATAAATCTTTGTGGTCTCTTTATCTTTCTCACTAGAGGGGTCTAAAATGACTCTTTCCTCTAAGATATGAATACTATCACTAGCACCCTCAGAAAGACTTAGTGTATCCTTCTTTTTCCTTGAGTGGAATTCTTTTTCCTCCTCTTTTTCCCCTTTTCCTTAAATCCGATCTTATCTCCATCTCGGGGGTCGGTGGGTACCCCTTTCTAAAAAAGAAGACGATGGTTGATCCCACATTTCCTGGAGTTTTTTCCCTCCTTCTATATGGGGAGGAGCCATTTCTGTCTCCATATTGGGTCACCCGCTCTTTATTATTATAATTCCTTCCTAAATCCCTTTTTTCAAATCTATTATCTCTCCAACCAACTTCCTTTTGATGAGTGTTATCTTGTCTATGGTACCCCACAGAATTCTTCCTAGGAGACCTTACCCTCCATTCTTCCCTATGTTCCTCCTATCTCCTATATTTGTCTCTCCATCTAAGGTTTTTGTTTTCATAATTTCTTCCAGAGTAATTAAATGTATTTCTTTTGTTATTTATTGCCCCATTCTTATGAAATGGGGGTACTCTGGGTGGGGCTATTTTACTCCCCTCATTCCCTGCAGGTATTCCCTTCTCTTGATGGGTCTTCTCCTGATCCATTTTATCTTTCTTATCCCTATAGTATTTTTTCTGTTTTTTATTTTTTATTTCTTTCTCACTCTTCACAATTGCATACCATAATGATATATCATGGCGATGGGACCTAAGTCTAAGCACAATATGCATTTATGTTACATATACACCTTATACACACAGCCTGAAGGTAATTTTAGCCAATATTTTTTATAACTTTGTGCATTAAACAAAGTGTATCTACATTCGCACAATTCATTTATGTTTCATATACACCTTATACACACAGCCTGAAGGTCATTTAATACAATATTTTTAATAACTGTGTGTATTAAACAAAGTTTGTGTACATTGAGCCATCAAAAAACAAAGGTTTCACTATCTCACTCTCACTCAAAAAAGTCCGTATTTCGGAATATTCCGTATTTCGGATATTTGGATATGGGATACTCAACCTGTACAAAAACGCTGCTTGACACTATATTTTATCCTTAATTTTTCTTGTCCTTAATCAATTCTTCCAGCAGACAATATTCTTCCTTCAAACCAGAACAGCCTCAAATACCGCAATCTTCCAACCTATGTTTCGCACCTTTCAACTGACCTCCTTGAACAGAGTATGTGCATCAAAAGGTTTCTTTTCGTTCCCCATACAATGCTTATCATAAAGCCGGACAGCCACTCGTCCTGGCCCTTGTAGTGGACACTCACCTCATAGAGGTTCCCTATGTGCATGGAAAGCTTTCTTTCACTTCTCCCTCGTTCCAAACAGTAATCGCTCTCTCATCACAATGTGGGTAAAAAGATATTTTTGACGGATATCCAACGATAAAAAAATATTTATTCTCAATTACATAGGTATATCCACAAAAACAATAAAAACATAAAACCAAACACAAAAGATTACCCAAAAAAGGCTTCTGGTTTGCTCCACTGTGCACCCTCAGGTATAAAGCACTACGTTTGCCACTTATTCGGCAAACTTCTATATAATATAGAGTGCAAGTTCTTACCAATAGTGCAAAACTTGTGGAGATATCCAGACAGCCTAGGGTATAGAAACACCAACGCGTTTCGGATTTAGTATCCTTCCTCAGGGTGTGCTTTGGAGCAAACCAGATCGGCCATTTATACCTCCTGGTCCCTCCCTACAATTGTAAAACCAATCATATTACATCAGTTTAAAAAATCCCTTAAAAATGATTTTATAACTTCCATTACCCACATATCTTTTAAAACCTTCCATTAAAGTTTCATTACAGTATTAGGACAAAACAATATCCAAAAAGCCTCCAGTATAATATCATTTATAACTCAATTGGTTATACGGAAAATTTGTCCAGAATTTGGGGATCGGCCATTATTACATAGTGTTCATTTTGTCCGGACCACGCCGTTCCTGGATTTTCCCCTGATTTTTCTCTAGTCCGACCCATGATCACTTCCTCCTCGATTACCCATCATGCATCGGGTTTTTGAATAACTTTATCAAGATATATACGTTTCCGTTCATAATCGTCCATTGTAAGTCCCGATCACGTGTTTCCTGTCAGTAGAACGCATAACCGGAAGTCCGGGTCACGTGGTTCCGGTATTTGGAACGCACAGCGGAGGTTCCTGTTTCTCTCAGTAATACACGTCAGATGTTTTCAATTTAAGCACGTAGTTATGGCAACAGGCTCATGCAAAGAAGTAAAGAGTCAGACATTAGGAACACCGTTAACAAGCACGATAATTTCTGCAAAAACCAAACCATTTTATATATATATACAGCCTTAAAATATAATTTAAAAACTAAAATTCATATTTCTAATTTCTCTCATAAAAACCATTTCATCTCGAAATCTGCATTGAGACCCTTTGGTTCTAGGGTTCTCAAAAATTATCGTGCTTGTTAACTGTGTTCCTAATGTCTGACTCTTTACTTCTTTGCATGAGCCTGTTGCCATAACTACGTGCCCAAATTGAAAACATCTGACGTGTATTAAAAGATTAGAATAATAACCGCGCCTTATGGATTATGTTAGCAGCTCAAATAAGTATAAATGAATCAAAAATATATATAAATTAGAGCGCTTAATGATGAATGCACATACCTGTAAAAAAAGAGGTTAGTGTTAATGTAACAGCTCTTTTGTGAACTGGTAAAGGAGATGGTAAGGATATTTGTCCAATCCGGGTAGGAAAGCAGTGTTTTAATTGCGGGTATCTATCCCTGCTGTCCCTATCTTATTACATGCGGCTTGATGTCAGTTCAGTCTAAACGGCTGCCGCTGATTTATCAGGTCCCGTGCTGACGTCGCTCCAGCCCGATCTCCTTTTTACGGCTTACGGCTTCAAGGCGTACCAGCGATAGCACACGCTGGCGTCTCTCCTCCGATGCTTGTGATGTCTTTCCCAGGAAAGACATCGCAAGCATCGGAGGAGAGACGCCAGCGTGTGCTTTCGCTGGTACGCCTTGGCTGAACCTTTAGGCTGAACTGACATCAAGCCGCATGTAATAAGGTAGGGACAGCAGGGATAGATACCCGCAATTGAAACACTGCTTTCCTACCCGGATTGGACAAATATCCTTACCATCTCCTTTACCAATTCACAAAAGAGCTGTTACATTAACACTAACCTCTTTTTTTACAGGTATGTGCGTTCATCATTAAGCGCTCTAATTTATATATATATATCTGACGTGTATTACTGAGAGAAACAGGAACCTCCGCTGTGCGTTCCAAATACCGGAACCACGTGACCCGGACTTCCGGTTATGCGTTCCACTGACAGGAAACACGTGATCGGGACTTACAATAGACGATTATGAACGGAAACGTATATATCTTGATAAAGTTATTCAAAAACCCGATGCATGATGGGTAATCGAGGAGGAAGTGATCATGGGTCGGACTAGAGAAAAATCAGGGGAAAATCCAGGAACGGCACGGTCCGGACAAAATTAACACTATGTAATAATGGCCGATCCCCAAATTCTGGACAAATTTTCCGTATAACCAATTGCGTTATAAATCATATTATACTGGAGGCTTTTTGGATATTGTTTTGTCCTAATACTGTAATGAAACTATAATGGAAGGTTTTAAAAGATATGTGGGTAATGGAAGTTATAAAATCATTTTTAAGGATTTTTTAAACTGATGTAATATGATTGGTTTTAACAATTGTAGGGAGGGACCAGGAGGTATAAATGGCCGATCTGGTTTGCTCCAAAGCACACCCTGAGGAAGGATACTAAATCCGAAACGCGTTGGTGTTTCTATACCCTAGGCTGTCTGGATATCTCCACAAGTTTTGCACTATTGGTAAGAACTTGCACTCTATATTATATAGAAGTTTGCCGAATAAGTGGCAAACGTAGTGCTTTATACCTGAGGGTGCACAGTGGAGCAAACCAGAAGCCTTTTTTGGGTAATCTTTTGTGTTTGGTTTTATGTTTTTATTGTTTTTGTGGATATACCTATGTAATTGAGAATAAATATTTTTTTATCGTTGGATATCCGTCAAAAATATCTTTTTACCCACATTGTGATGAAAGAGCGATTACTGTTTGGAACGAGGAAGAAGTGAAAGAAACCTTTCCATGCACATAGGGAACCTCTATGAGGTGAGTGTCCACTACAAGGGCCAGGACGAGTGGCTGCCCGGCTTTATGATAAGCATTGTATGGGGAACGAAAATAAACCTTTTGATGCACATACTCTGTTCAAGGAGGTCAGTTGAAAGGTGCGAAACATAGGTTGGAAGATTGCGGTATTTGAGGCTGTTCTGGTTGGAAGGAAGAATATTGTCTGCTGGAAGAATTGATTAAGGACAAGAAAAATTAAGGATAAAATATGGTGTCAAGCAGCGCCTTTGTATTACTTCATTTTGTATTGTGTATATTGTGTCAAGGAGTTGTGCTCTTGGAAGTTAATACAGGGCAGCAGCTAAGGCGCGAGTTACTTGTTCCAGCATTGAGCAGGGGAAATGTGCAGATCTGATGAGGGGACCCTCTGTTTGGAGAGCAACGTTCCGGTTCTGAGCTCTGGATCGAATTTTTAAATGAATGTGGAGTGGGGTCTTACCTTCTCAGAAGAGCACATAGAATCCACCTGCACCAAGGCCTCCTGAGCAAACGCGTTTCGAGTAAGAACTCCAAACAGAGGGTCCCCTCATCAGATCTGAACATTTCCCCTGCTCAATGCTGGAATTTTTACATATTTTTATCCTTTTTTATTGTCTTGTATAATAAATTATTTTGCTGGTCTTACATCGTGTAACCGGTGTGGTTGATGCAAAGATACCATGATATGAGGATCCACATCTGTTCCACTGTGAGTAATGGTACGCCTTATTACATGTGATAAAGAAACCGTTATATGCATCTACCCCCTTCTCACTGAGTAAGTGAGGTACGCTGTGGTCAGAAGTTATACTCACATTGTTTATACAGAAAATGATTTTTACCTTGATGTGCCTCCACTTGGTTCCACTATTGAGATAAAGAAACTGCTATATGCATTTATTTCCTTCTCACTGAGTAAGTGAGGTACGCTGTGGTTAGATACCATATTCACACTTTTCCATATGAAAAATTGAATGTGCAATATAAAGACACCTTTATGTGCTTCGACTTATTCCTCACTATGTAAGTGAGGTACGCATACAATTTGCCGCTGCCATCATATAGCTCTGATAACCATAAGATAGCTCCAGATATGGTCTTCAGAATTCTTTTGTGATCTTTAATAAATTGAAAGGTGTCACCATAAGATATATGTATCTATTGGTTGTAGCGTTTCTCTTGTATTGTTGTATTTCTCTGTGAACCCCCTTTGAAGTAAATATTTGTTGCTGCGTTGGACCACAACATAACATATACAATTGGTGTCGCATTCCTTTCCTGTTAGGGGTTTAAAGTATATTCGGCCGCACGTGTAGCTACTTTCTGCTTACAGCGTGACGGCATGTTTATGCAACGTGTACGCATTTCATAGAGGGTTCTCACACGCGCTTAGCGGTCGCAGCAGCCTGAACATTTCTGTATTTATGTATTGCTTTTTCCTGTAAGTTAAACGAACTTAACAATTGGGGGCTTGCCCGGTTCACCACATACTTAAGGACTTGCAGGCCATAACAGACTTTTGTCTATCATTAAAGGGTGGAGACACATCTTAAGTAACCTTGCATTGTGTTTAAAACCATCTTGTGTTGTTAGACCATGTCTGTTCTGTATAGTCTTAGAGGTGCTGGTGTAACCCGAGGGACAAACAGGAAAAAAGATGTTTATTATTTGTGTGTAACTTTTGGCATGAGAGCATACTCAAGGCATACCGATACTTTGCATACATTCTCACATATTGTTAACTTATGTTATAATAGTCATTATAGATCTGTGTAAAATCGGATACATTTATTTGCTATATATATTTGAGTTAGTGTGTTAAGGGAGTAATTATAAAAAAACACGAAACGCAGTTCCGGCCTAAACATTTAGGTATTCACTCAAAAGAGGATCACCTGTGTCGGTGACTTCCGGCGAGTGTAAGGAACAATTGTGTGTTGTGTAAGTGAGCAGTAGTATTTTGTTGTTCACATTTATCGTATATAGACCCTCATTCCGAGTTGTTCGCTCGCTAGCTGTTTTAGCAGCATTGCACGCGCTAGGCCGCCGCCCTCTGGGAGTGTATCTTAGCTTAGCAGAATAGCGAACGAAAGATTAGCAGAACTGCTAATAAATAATTATTTGCAGTTTCTGAGTAGCTCCAGACCTACTCACAGATTGTGATCAGCTCAGTCCGTTTAGTTCCTGGTTTGATGTCACAAACACGCTCTGCATTCGGCCAGCCACTCCCCCGTTTCTCCAGACACTCCCGCGTTTTTCCCTGACACGCCTGCGTTTTTTAGCACACTCCCGGAAAACGCTCAGTTACCACCCAGAAATGCCCCTTTCCTGTCAATCATTCACCGATCAGCAGTGCGACTTAAAATCGTCGTTCGAACAACAGCAAATCTACTAAGCTTTGTGTTAAATAACTTCGCGCATGTGCTCTGCGTACCATGCCCATGCGCAGTTAGCAACGAATCGCAGCATAGCGAAAATCGCATTGTGTATTTGTGTGAGCTGAAAGTAGGAGTGGACGTATTGAACCCCGGGAAAAATTGGGATCCCGTGAGAGATGCTGAGTTAGCAGAGGCTCGCGGCGTGAAAGGTTCGCAACCTTACGTATTGACTAAAGTGGACTAGGTGGTCTAAGTGAACTAGGTGGTCTAAGTGAACTAAGTGGTCTAAGTGGACTAGGTGTCCTAAGTGGATTAAGGTAAGGAGCAGTAATCGTAGGGCTTATAGATAACAAGTATCTATAAGCTGTGTGATTGGACCGCACGTTCGTGTGTTATATGCGGCGCAACGTGATACCATTTGCATTATTTTTCACAGGTGTGTCATATGCGCTTTGTAGAAGCATACGCAGACGTGATTGTGTAAACAAAGGGGTTTTTCGCTCTTCAGGAAATCTCCCTGGTGGACATTCACTGGAAAGGGTGAACTCATCCTACAAAAATTCCAGTGTAAGATACCGAAAAGGAATTTTTCGCTGGCTCTCTCAGGAAAATATTCCAACAGAACCTCCACTGAAAGAAATTACGGTGCTGAAGGGTCTGATAGCAGTCCGAAGGTTGGGTACATCGCGATCCCACTATTTACAGTGGGTCGTAGTACAGGCCAGCAGGGACTGAAGTGAGTGAAAGCGCTCGGTAAGAACTTTCACCGTTTTTCTTTGTGCATTTGGGGATTGTGTATAAAAGGCCCACAATGGGAGCCAAGTGTATAAGCGAGAGGCGTTCGGCAGCCAGGGTTCAGGCTGAAGAAGAAGAAGGGCCAAGAGTATCCGCAAGGTTAGTAAAGTGTGGTAAATATGGTCCACGCACAGAGGCTTTTTGTGATGAATGGGTATGTATGACTGCTGGGGATAAGGCATCATTTCCTAGGATGGGTAGTTTTAAACAAGAGGTACTGCAGAATGTAAGGAATAGAATATGTCTGAACAAGTCTGAGAAACAAAAGATCATACATAACGACTGTTTAAATATATGGCAACAAGAGGGAGATGTGCAAAGGGAGCTGGCTCGCACAGCCAGTTCCAAACCTGACAGGGATGTGATTGCGAGCACACCATCACCGACACATGTCGATGAAGAGAAAACAGCTACAACCAATGGTACATCGGCAAATGATAGGAACATTCATGTAAATTGTATTAACCCTAACCCATACATATTGTACCCTGTCTTAAGTTCTCTCAAAGGTCATAGGTCGGAGGAAGATGATAGATCCAGCCTAATCTCAGCCCTCATCCAGGCAGTCACCTTGCAGGAAACTCAGGTGGGCATGGCCCAATCAGTAAGAACAGTGACGGTGTCTCCCACTGAAGGGACGGGTGAGATCACAGCCACCGGTAAGTGAGAGACTGTTCATTACGCAGAGATGGTAACACCTCACAGTGAGCCGATTAGGAATAGAATGGTTGGGTTACATCCTGTCTTGGTAATAGCAACTCCCAATGAGAGAACCGATAGCCAGGGAGTAACCCTCATCAGGAATACTGCAATGTATTACCCATGGACCACATCAGAGCTGCGGTCAATAATTTCAGAATTCCCTGATCCCCAGAGACATTTAGCCAGATATCAGAAGTTTATTAAGGATCTGGGTAATGCCCATGAACCTACAAACAAAGATTGGCGGAGAATTTTGAAAGCGTGCCTACCCCCTAATATTGACACCCAAAAATGTATCATGGATTGTAAGATAGAGTCAGACGATCCTCTGACTGACGAATACAATCAGGAGAACGTGGAACAAATTAACATACAACTAGGATTGTACTTCCCCATTGTTGTCCAGTGGAATAAAATTTTCTCCATAAAACAGAGAGAAAATGAACCAACATCCGAGTATTGCCATAGGGGCTTACAAATAATGGCTAGATACACTGGGGTATCGGATATAAGGAACAATGCGAAATACAGGGAGGTGGCTGTCTCTGTGTTAATGGACGGGTTCAATAAGGCATTTAAAGTCAGGATACAGACTTTGTTGCTTAATTGGAGAGGGGTCATAGTAAATACTGTCAGGGAGTGTGCTATTGAGCATGACAGGAGTATCTCCAAATGTAAAGAACAGCAGGAGAAGAGGTTGATGACGGTAAGCATACAGGCACTTAAAGGGATGTCCAATCAACCAAGACCCAGGCCCTTGAAGACTGGAAATGGACAAGAATATGTTATACTTGTAGAAAGGAGGGACATTTTGCCAGGGATTGTAGGAGTAATGGGACATATAGTAAATATAGACCCCCTAGACAAAGAACACGAAACCACGTTATCAAACACATAGACAGGACCAAGGAACATATAGTAAGAATTTAAAGCCATATAGATATACTAATTCGGTAAATGGGAAGAACGAGAAAGGTGCAACATTACCCTTTGACAAAACCTGCTGAAGTTAAGATTGAGCCTCTATGATGCTAAACCTTTTCTTTTTTTTCCTAAAAGCAGTGGCCCCTGACTAACTTATCGACAGAGACTTTGTTAAATATGATATACATATAGTGTGCTCCCGCTCAGGAAGTACAAAGTATGTTAGACACCCACAAAGACTAATGTTGCATTCCACTGTTCTAGATTCATGTCCATCACAGGTAGAGGAAATTATCTCGCAAAATACCGGATTCCCTATGAACTTAGGATGGACAGGACACTGGATTGATGGCTGGGATAGTCCCAGTAGTAATACAGCAAGCACAAACTTTAAAGGGAGTAGACCAAGTAGAGAATCAATTCCCCGTAGTGCCCAATCCAGTTGTCATTTTTATAAAATCCTCTCCACCTCTACAAAACTTATCTATTACCAACCTCTATGCGTTTTTTTTCTTCACAGTTTCCTCTTCATCTTTTACGTTCACCTACAGGAGGGTACAATACAGGGACCCGATTACAGTTCATACACCACATGCCTTATTGGTCCTTCAGAGTTCTGCCCGAACCCGGTATATCTCACCAGCACGATGGCACCAGTATTACTGCAGTGTGCCTTGCCATGCACAAAGGGTGGAGAATGAGAATACTGGTGAAGGGAAATTGTGTACAGACACTGATATGCATGATGGTGCGACAGCCCATTGGTGAACGCAAACCTGACATTTTCTTTTTTTTTCTCTTCTCTTCTCTCTTCTTTTTTTTTTACCCTACACAACAAATACACAACAGTTAAATCAAAATGCTAAATTTGTGTTCACTACAGGAGAAGGCTGTCTGGAAGGCAAAGGGATATGGTCAGGAGTCCGCAGGACTTTGGAGAGATGGACACGGTAAGCCAGTGGCCCCCAGGGCATATCTCCCAAGCCTAGCTGAGGTGGCACATGGTCTGACTCATCTGGGCAAGGAAGGTATGTGCAAATTGAAAAGAGCTTACTGGAGTGCACCAGGGTTCTCTTCTCATGCAGGTAAGAAAGCAATGATATGTCTTACTTGCTTGAGGAAGAATATTGGTAAGACAATACCAACGGAGCCATCCCATATCCCTCCTACAGACGGATCTTTCCAGGTAATACAAATCGACTTCATACAGTTACCACCCTGGAAGTTAAAGTATGTATTAGTATGTACCGATGTCTTTTCAAACTGGGTAGAAGCATTCCCCGCTGCCACAAATACTGTCATGTTCACTGCAAAGAAAATCGTGCAGGAATTTGTGTGTAGATATGGTATCCCTAAAATGATTGAAAGTGATAGGGGTACCCATTTTATAGGTGAAGTCTTTCAGGTCATGTGCAAACTGATGGGTATTAATAGTAAGCTGCATACTCCATACTGGCCACAGGCCAGTGCGAAGGTGGAGAGAATGAACAGCACTATTAAGAACAAGCTGAGCAAAGTGATGGCTGAAACTGGATTGTTGTGGCCAGAAGCACTGCCACTGGTGTTGTACAGCATCAGAACCACTCCCAGGCCACCGCTTAACTTATCACCTTTCAAAGTTCTTTTTGGACGACAAGCCCATGTAATGATAGACCCCCAGGATGATTTGAAATGCAATAATGAAATGACTGTGCAATATTTGGTTAGGATGAGCCAGCAACTGAGAAACCAGCAAAGGAATCTAAAACTGGCGATTCCTGACCCACCAAACAGTAATTGTCATTACATTGAACCTGGGGATTATGTGATGATTCGGAATTTTCTACGCTCAGGTTACCTCATTGACAGGTGGGAAGGACTGTATCAAGTTTTGTTGACCAGCACGACAGCACTAAAGGTTGCCGAGAGATAGACTTGGGTCCACTCATCCCACTGCAAGAAGGTCGCTGACCCGGAGAAAACTCGTGACAAAGAGAGAGGTGAAGAGAACCTCGTATCACTAAAGAATTTATTCCGGGAAAGCTGAGAGGCAGGACTATTGGACGGCACCTGAGCGTGGAGAGCAGCAAAATCAAGGACGGTTGTCATAACATTTTTCTATTTTCGCCCCACACTACATTTTTCTTATTTCCCCTATTCTATTATTGCTCCTTAACGATATGGATCCACACCAAGAGACTGTGTTCCAGCTTTTTCTTGTGACTCTGGTTTTGATCAGGACAATTTGTTTTTGTGAGGGCCCCCGAGACGTCGAGCAAGGATCGGGAATGGGTTCTGATGGAGAGTACGGATTCGTAGGATCCCAGGATCAGCGCATCACTTTGGTCAAAGCTGGTATCAGTAAGAGATCTGGTAGTCACGGAGCTCGGAGGCAATGTGAAGGGTTATTGTCTGTTGAATACTGCATATGAGCTCACTGCGATAACATAGTCGAAGATGGGTGCACTCAGAAATGTCAGTCAAATGATAATATCGACATGAGCGGACATCCTTTGAGTGATTACCACTCATTAGTGGGTACGGTCTTAAACCAAACAGAATGCTGGGTGTGCTCACAGGTACCTCAAGGACAGAGTAAGTCAGGATTAGTGCCATACCCTTTAACAATAGATGAGGTACTCGAATTACGGGGGGGGGGGGGGGGAGACCTGTGGACAAGAAATTCAATATATCTAGGCCCCCTAGCTTGAAGCTCCACCAGTACCACGTAGATAGGTCACTGTTGTGTTTTAACGTGTCCAACTTCCGAAAACCGGGAAATTGGGAGGTGACATGGAACAATCAGACAATGACCTTCTCACATAGAGCTGATAAAGTACCCATAAACTCCAAACTTGTACGTAAGATAGCCACAAGTGGGAGGTACTTCCGATACAGGTATACACGTGGGATCAAAACCATGTGGGCTGGAAAAGTGTCGCAGGGATATTGTGCCCACATCATCAGCCCGATACTTGTACTGAACAAATGGGAGAACTGGGGACCGGGTTCTTCATAAGAAAAATCTGTGATATGGTTTTGTTGCATTTTGTCCCTTATGTCCTTCCAGATGATGCCTACTTCATATGTGGAAGGAAAGCGTACAAGTGGCTTACTCCGAGCTCTGAAGGGTTGTGTTATATTGGCAGAGTACTACCAGAGGTTATGACCATTGCACACGACAAAATGAAAGACATTCACCACAACACTCAGACTCCTTATACTCATACACATTATGAACACATTGTCAAGAGACACCTCACTGTCCTGAGCAAGCAGCCTCTGATTTGATCCATGAATCCACCGGGATTCAAATTCTTCTTGCATTAGATATCACCCATACTGCCAGAGGAATTATAAATTATAGGTACATCCATGCGCTGGTGAACTTGATAGATAATATCACCGAGATGTATGATGACACCTTCAGGTATAAGAGTAGGGAGCTACAGGCCTACAAGAAGGAGCTGGTCCAGCACAGGATGGTCTTGAATTACGTCACGGCTGTGACAGGTGGGTACTGTGTTACTCTGGCAACTCAATATGGTGTGAAGTGCTGTACGTATATTACAAACTGTACCGAAGACCCGACGGAGATCATCGATCAAAAGATGGACGAGATCTTGCAGTTGAAGTGGGAGTTCAGAAGGAACACAACCTTACCTTGACGGCTGTGATTAATGAATTGGTCAGCTGGGCCTCATGGTTGAACCCACTTAAATGGTTCTCTGGGTTAGGAGAGTGGGCACAAAATGTAATTGCAAGTGTGGGAAAGTTTCTCCTCTGTATCCTGGGTGTCGTCATAATTATTGGTCTGATATTCAGATGTGTTCGAATTTTGAAGCGACGCAAACACAGGACAAATTTGATGTGTCTAAGGAGCGAGGGCGTTGTAACATCGGCAGATTTGATTTATGACCCATCCGTAGAAACAGTGTTGTGATAAGGATTGTAAATGAATTTCATGGATTGTTTCTGTCACCATCTCTCTGTTTTCCCCTCAACCCAGAGACATCCAAGCGGAAAAGACTTCAGTATACCCAAATTTATGTAAATGTATTTTTATGTGTCTTACACTCAATTCTGCAATCTTCAGTTAATGACACACATAGTCGATAAATGTAATCCACACATAATAGCATACACATACATCTCCCCCACATGTATCATCAGATAAATGTGCTCCCCATTTGTTGGTATATGAAGCTGGAAAGGTGAGGGCTAATGGACCTTGCCTGAAAAGAGCTCGGTAGTGTTTGTTTGCCTATGTACAGACCCTTAATACGGGATGAGTAGGATTTAATGTATACTTCGCAGAACCTCGATGCTTACTTAGAACATATACGGCACGATGATACATGTCCCTCAGACATTTACTCATATAAACACGCATTTTCCTATCCCACTAGGCCATACATTTCCCACCTACAACTCTTCCCATGTTACCCGAAATTTTGTACATATTGTATTATGTAATATTTTCAGTATTATTAGTTATGTGTGGCAGTTATTGTTTACTGCCAAAGGGTAGACTGTCGAAGTTGAAAATATTTTACCCACACGCATCACGTGCAAACACCACACAGAGTCGCCTCCGTGCGTGTGCTTGTTCTTCCGTGTGTGCGCATGCCCGCACGTTGCGTATATTGGCTCACGAAGTCCTGCGCATTAACGCATGGTATGAGTAAATACGGTAGCATACGCATTCGCATGGAAAAGCCACAAAGACATATCTGATATTTAATCCACATGTGCATAATTTACACATAGTCTACACGCACCACACCAGCAAGTTAGATTTGTTTCAGAGGCATAACAACAGAGGGATTCAACTTTACAGGATATGAGGGGACAGAATTAGGTTAGGAGGTGGTGTTTGGTATCCAGTCGTACAGTATTTCAAGGGCAATATTCCGATGGCAGTTTGCAGAAAGTAGCACGCTCCAGCGCATATCTATGCGCAGGAATATATTATTAATATCACACTGTATTTACTGTACTCCTGATATTCGGTGGGAACCCAGTGGAGGACACCTGCAAGTACACCTGGACCAGGCATTGCCCACCTATTCAAACCGACCTATGACCCCTCATGTACTTTAAATGACCAGCCCTTTGACCTATGAAAGAAGAGATTACAGTTTCCTTTGTTTCATGCTTTGGACTATTGTATAAAAACCAAGCCTCCTGGCCGGCCTCAGTCTCAGTCTATTCTCTGAAGGTCATCTTTCCAGATTGACCGAGGACCGGATCCGGGTGGCGCAGGCGAACAAACGTATGTATCCATTGGTTGAAGCTTTTCTCTTGTATTGTTGTATTTCTCTGTGAACCCCCTTTTAAGTAAATATTTGTTGCTGCTTTGGACCACAACATAACATATACAATTGGTGTCGCATTCCTTTCCTGTTAGTGGTTTAAAGTATATTCGGCCGCACGTGTAGCTACTTTGTGCTTACAGCATGACGACGTGCTTACGCAACGTGTACGCATTTCATAGAGGGTTATCACAAACACGCTTAGCGGTCGCAGCGGCCTGAACATTTCTGTATTTATGTATTTCTTTTTCCTGTAAGTTAAATGAACTTAACACCACCACAAACCTCAGGTACTGCTGATGAGACACTGCAATAGGAATATGCAGGTAGGCATCCTGTATGTCCAGGGAGACCATATAGTCCCCAGGCTCCAAGGCCAGAACAATAGAGCGTAGAGTTTCCATACGAAACTTGGAGACTCTCACATACTTGTTCAAGGACTTGAGATTGAGAATGGGCGGCGAAGACCCGTTCGGTTTCGGGACTAGAAACAGCGGTGAATAGAACCCCTCGCCTCTCTGAGCCAGAGGCACCCGTACTACCACTTTTGTGGTCAGGAGGGATTGTACCACCGAATGAAGAGTGTTTGCCTTCATCGGGTCCAAAGGGACATCTGTCAGGCAAAATTGATGAGGGGGACGGTTCTTGAAGGGTACGGCGTAACCTCGAGTGACGACTTCCCTTACCCAGACATCAGAAGTGGTCTTCAACCATTCCTGGGCAAAACCTAGAAGTCGGCCTCCCACCCTGGGATCCCCCATGGGGAGGCCCGCCCCGTCGTGTGGCAGGCTTGTCACTTTTGTAAGCAGGTTGACGGGCAGCCCAGACCCGCTTTGGTCAGGGCTTGGCAGGTTTGGAAGCATGAGCTTGCTTCGGGTACGCCTGACCTTTTGCATTACCTGGAGGATGAAAGGGCTGAGTGAAAGTATTTTTAGCCTTCTGCACGGAAGGAGCCGTACTAGGTAGGCAAGCTGTTTTAGCAGTAGCCAGATCAGCCACAATCTTATTGAGGTCTTCGCCAAAAATAATTTTTCCTTTAAAAGGAAGCACCTCCAGGGTTTTCTTAGAATCCATATCCACCGACCAGGATCTCAACCAAAGGATACGTTGAGCCAAGATGGAAGTAGTGGCAGCCTTGGCCGCCAGCACCCCGGCATCAGAAGCCGCCTCCTTAAGGTACAGAGAAGCCGTGGCAATATATGAGACATTGTCTAGCATGATCAGAAGTGTTGGAAGGCAGCTCTGCCTCCAGCTCCTGAGCCCATGCTTCAGCAGTTTCAGCAGCCCATGTTGCTGTAATGGTTGGTCTATGCACAGCCCCCGTTAGGGTGTAAATCGCTTTCAAACAACCCTCTAGACATCTATCCGTCGGTTCCTTCAGAGAGGTGACGGTAGTTACTGGCTAAGCTGAGGAAACTACCATGCGTGCCACATGAGAATCTATAGGTGGAGGAGTTTCCCAGTTTTTACATAGATACACAGAGAGAGGTTAGCGAGCCAACTGTCTCTTATGTGGTGTGAATTTTGTTCCCGGATTTTCCCAGGATTCTTGATGTATGTCAGCCAGGTGTTGAGAATGAGGTAAAACTTATTTAACCACCTTCTTACGTTTAAATCTGTCTGGATTTTTAGAGACAGCCGCAGGCTCAGATTCATCAGAGACCTGAAGAATGAGCCTCATAGCCTCAATCAAATCAAGGACATCCACCAGTGACTTCCCTTCCCCATCAGAAGCATCAAAGTCAGTGTCTGTGGGGTCAGTATATGCACCATCCTCCTCAGAGGATGTGTCCGGAACAGCGGTGGATTGTGAGGAAGTAGCGGCCCATTTAGAAGACGCCTTAGTCTTAGGTGGGCGAGAGTGAGACTTATGTTTAGTCAGCGATCGGTTCAAGTACTGTAACTGTGTTGAGATTTGATCCACCCACGGCAGATTGACTGTAGGGACCATAAATTTCTGCACTGGCATAGGAGGTCCCATAGGGGGCGTAAGTTTTGTTTCCAGCATATTTAACAATGTGGAGAAGGTAGCCCAAGGTGGGTCATTAGTTGCCCTGGTGCTACAGACCCACTGGGGGTAAGGAACCCCCTGAACTCTCTGTTGCCATGTTTTCCTCAAAAGTGACTGCAGCATCACCACTACATAATGTGGGAGAAGCCCCAGTTCCATTGCCCCGTGTAGCTGACATAATGATAAGCTCAATATCAGGAAACCTAGTACAATCTTAGCAGCGATATTCCTAGCAAGAACTCCCAGTGTAGTGTGTCAGCACAAACTGGGAATCCAAGAGATATATGGTGACTATAAATCACAAAGAAAAATACACAGCAAGTGTATCTTGTGAAATACCTATATAAGTTCACAAACCTGACGCACTTAGCCCCCTCAGGTTACAGAATATAGGAGTAGCAAGCTGAATGAAATACACAAGATGGCAGCCACGCAGCAGCTACATGCACACACACATATAGTCACAAGTGTACAATGCAGAAATTATACTAAACAATAAAACTGCACTGGACTAGCAATACAAAGTAATACTCAGTATAGCTATATGTAAACAGTAGATATAACAAAACACAGTAGATACTGGATGTATATCACAGGGTGATTGTACCACACAGCCCTGAATGTATGCACTCTTTCTTAACTAACACTGTCCCTTGACAGGTAGAATACTTAAGTGTCCTGTAATATGCACAGCGCTGGCGAGCAGGCGGCTTTACAGAGGAGGATTTGCCCAAGCAGTCCCAGGAACAGCGCAACTCCATGTAATGGTGACTGACAGGGAGTGAGGGAGAGATATGCAGCTCCAGGGCGGGAACATTTACCCAAATGGCGCCCTGGGGCTGGAGGAGGGGCTACGGGTTAGGCCTTATCCCCATGCTGGCTTCCCCACCGGGCACTGCGGGCTATAATAAAAAATGGGTTTTATAGAGAGAAAAAACCACACCTGTGCCCTGTGTCCCGATGGCATGTGGAGCGGCTGCCCTTCACAGTGTCGACGCCAGCGCGCGCGGCCCGCCTCCCACGGCCGCGCCGGATCGCGCATAACAGCGGGCCAAGGAGACCCCTTACCTCCCCTTGTACCTGCGGCCACGCGATCCCAGAGGGCAGCGGCGAGTGTGTGTGACCAAGAAAGACACCGGAGCCTACGCTGTAGTTACCCGGCAACCAGGGCGCGGGAGTAAACAGGCTGCTGGGGGAGTGATTGAGCTGCAGCAGGGGATGTCTGACTGACATCCATTAAAGCTGCAGCCCTTGAAGTCTTCAGATTTCTTCTTTCTTCTGAAATTAGCTTATAATATGGGCTGCAGGAGCAGCCCTCCTGTTGATTGCCTGCTAACTGCATGGCACCAACTTACAAACTGAGCTCCTGTGCACGGAGGCGGGGTTATAGAGGAGGCGGCGCTATGCATCTTGGGAACAAAGATTTTGAGCCTGTTGGTGCCTCGGATCAAGATCCTACTCTACACCCCAATGTTAATCCTTGTGGAGCCCAGTAACCCCGCAGCAGAAATGAATTTAATACACACTTTGATATCCAAAATAACATATAATTTGTAAAAATGTCACACAAAGCATTGTGTGATAGTACATAAAATACAGAAGGAGTCCTACCAAGGATATATGTGGGGGAGCTGCAGGTGATGGTTAATGCAGGGAAGTCCGGACTTGCCCTGAATGAGCTCCCAGATCTTAAAGTCCTCACTCCGGCAGGTGTCACTTCTCTGGTTCAGGCCGGAACCGGAAGTGACGTCACCGCACTTATTCAGATTATAATAATCTATATATATAATCTGAATAGTTGCAGTGACGTCACTTCTGGTTCCGGTGATGACGAAACCGGAAGTACCAATTTCACTACCTTTTTAAATGGATCCAGAAGCAGAGGGGATTATCTGCCTTGAGAAAGGAACCTTGTGTGTTTTGAAACGCGTTGGTAACATCCCCCGGTTAGACGTCCTCATCATCGCCTGAACCAGAGGAGTGACACCTGCCGGAGTGAGGACTTTAAGATCTGGGAGCACATGCAGGGCAAGTCCGGACTTCCCTGCATTAACCATCGCCTGCAGCTCCACCACGTATATCCTCGGTAGGACTCCTCCTGTATTTTATGTACTATCACATAATGCTTTGTGTGACATTTTTACAAGTTATATGTTATTTTGGATATCAAAGTGTGTATTAAATTCATATTTTACATATTGGCTACAATTATCCTATGTCAGCAATTGGTCAGCGCCATATTCAATACTCCACCAACGTATTTCTATATATCTATTGTAGTGGGGTAGGGTACCCCATCCGTGTATTGAAAGGCCAGCTTACACCCAAGTGAAGCGCTATAGGTACTCTGTCATCCAATATATACTGAATGTGGGTGATGCAGTCCACCCATGTACATCAGGGAAGTGCTCTGTAATGGCATTAGCATAAAGACACAACTGCAGCAAAAGATGCAAGACAGACTGCAACTGTGTCCAACTCAGAATCATGCCTTAAGAGGGATCCTGCCCCTTATAAGACCCCACTCCCTTAACACACCTTGTCCCCATTAGGGCTGCATCCATAAATTTCCCTGGCTGGTTTTCATCCCAATCCATCCCTGACTATTGCAGTCTGATCTACAGCATGCTAAGAGATTCTTCCTCCATTAACAGTCATGAGGAAAAGAACTAAACCCCTCTACTTCTTCCCTTCCTCAAATGTGTCTTCAAATCATCCCTTGTATTTTATATTGTGAATGCTTCTTTCCTGGTGTTTTTTTTTGTTCCTATAATGCTGTTTCTGCATTGGTGGTAACAACCTCCTCCTATATGCTGTCAGCAAGAAATCTGTACACTTCATTTGCTACACTTCACAAAGCAAAATATAGATTTTTCTAAAACAAAAACCCGGGTCAAGGTTTCAGTAAGCTTTCTAATTTCACCTGGCATCCCTTTTGTTGTTTGTAGTGGTACTAATTCAGGTATTCCAGATGTGAATTGTACTGTTAAGTTTTTTTACTGAGGAACACCACAATTTGTACAAAATAAAATATAGAGCTGAGAAGAAGCCTGGGTGGCTGAGAGTGGTAATACAAAGAATGTTCATTCTAGACTGCAAAAATAAATAATGCAAAGTATATTAGGCTGATTGCTTCTACTCACAATCCACCTGATTGTTGGGTCCCCACAACATAAAATCTTGTAGTGTTGCCTCCTCATTTTCTACAAACAAATCAACTGTTCTACCAATGTGATACAGGTAACTGTAAGATCAGGGGTGGGCAATTATTTCAGCTGAGGGGCCACTTGACATTTCCTGTCAGTATCCGAGGGCCACACACAAAATAGCAGCTCCCCCCACTTGCCAAAAATATAGGGACGTGGCTTCATGTGGAAGGAGTGTGGACAAAACATAATACAGATTCGTATTAGGCTGCACAATAGTCTCCATTATTCAAATTGCGCCACTTACACACATTACAGCAGGTAGAGCCCCCTTTTACACAGTACGGAAGGTAGAGCCCCCTTTTACACATTACAGCAGGTAGAGCTCCCTTTTACACAGTACGGAAGGTAGAGCCCCCTTTTACACATTACAGCAGGTAGAGCTCCCTTTTACACAGTACGGCAGGTAGAGCCCCCTTTTACACATTACAGCAGGTAGAGCCCCCTTTTACACATTACAGCAGGTAGAGCTCCCTTTTACACAGTACGGAAGGTAGAGCCCCCTTTTACACAGTACGGAAGGCAGAGCCCCCTTTTACACATTAACATTTTATTTAGGATAATTATTGCGCAGCAAGCAAATTATCCAGTGTCTTATGGCTCCTGGGGAAAGGTGTGACACAGTGATAGGACACGGGGAGTGTGACACAGTGACAGAACACAAGGGGTCACAGATAAGAGCCGGCACACACAGTCCAGTCTCCGGGGGCAGCCAGCATCTTCGGGGAAGCTGGACATGCCCCCGGAGCTAAAGAGAAAATACCCGCCAGGCCACACCCCTTTTAAATTAGGCCACACACCCTTTTTGGGCACCACACGGCTTGAGCGGGGGGGGTGTAATAGTACAGAGTGCGCTCCGGGTGTCACCACACCCGGTGACGCCTCTGGGCGACACGGTGACAGAACACGGTGGGGTTGACAGTGACAGAACACCATGGGGGTGACACGGTGACAGAACATGGGGGGGGGTGACACAGTGACAGAACATTGGGAGGTGACACAGTGACAGAACACGGTGGGGGTGACACGGTGACAGCACACGGGGGGTGACACGGTGACAGCACACGGGGGGTAACAGTGACAGAACACGGGGGGTGTGACACAGTGACAGAACACGGGGGGTGACAGTGACAGAACACCATGGGGGTGACACAGTGACAGAACACGGGGGGTGTGACACAGTGACAGAACATGGGGGGGTGACACAGTGACAGAACACGGTGGGGGTGACAGTGATAGAACACGGGGGGGGTGACACAGTGACAGAACACGGGGGGGTGACAGTGACAGAACACGGGGGGGGTGATGCAGTGACAGAACACGGGGGGATGACAGTGACAGAACACTGGGGGGTGACACAGTGACAGAACACGGTGGGGGTGACACGGTGACATCACACGGGGGGGGTGACAGTGACAGAACACTGGGGGTGACAGTGACATGACACGGTGGGGGTGACACGTGACAGCACACGGGGGGGTGACAGTGACAGAACACGGGGTTTGACACAGTGACAGAACACGGGGGTGTGACACAGTGACAGAACACGGTAGGGGTGACACGGTGACAGCACACGGGGGGTGTGACAAGGTGACAGAACACGGGGGGTGTGACACGGTGACAGAACACGGGGGGTGACAGTGACAGAACACAGGGAGTGACAGAACACCATGGGGGTGACACGGTGACAGAACACAGGAGGGTTTGGTACAGCGAGAGCTAAAGATCTCTCCCCCCAACCTAAAAACAGTCTGACGCCACTGTCCGCACACACAAATACACACACACACTCTCACATATATATACACACACACACACACACACACACACACACACACACACACACACACACACACTTTCACTCACTTTTCCAATTAACTTACTGATCTGGCTGGCAGTGGCAGGAAGGATGGATCTGAAGCAGTCTGGCTCTTGTCCTGTGTAGCCCCGCCCCTTCATCAGCACGTAGCCCCGCCCCCTTTTCGGCTGAACACAGCCGTTGTCACTGGGGAGTCTGGAGGCGGGAGGAGGAGGCTGCTACAACGCAGCAGCAGGAGCAGCAGGGGAGAGAGGCGCCGCTGGCAGCTTGGAGGTACTGCAGTGCAGAGCAATGACAAGCAGCTCAGCTGGTCGGGCCGCTTGTCATTGCTTGCTGGTGGGAGGCAGTGGGCCGGGCAGGATCGGTTTGCGGGCCGCATCCGGCCCGCGGGCCGTATTTTGCCCACCCCTATGTAAGATAGTGGTTCTAAAACTTTCTAGAAATTCGAAAACAAAAATATAAAATTAAGTTACTTACGCTTTCCTGTCATCCTTAGATTCAGTTATGTGGTGGTGAATTCACTTGAGCTTCTGTTTCTCCACATATTTTATGAATGGTGGTCACCAGTACTGGTTTTGACTATTACATTATCCACAAATAATTTGATGTTGGTCCTGTGTTTCTATTCAGATTTAAAATTAATGCAATCATTATACAGATCTAATTTAAAGGGGGTAATTCAGGGCCTAATTCTGACCTGATCGCTGTTGTGTGAAATCGCACAGCAAATGATTATCGAATGACTGTGCATGCGTACGGATCCTAATGCGCAGGCACGAGGCCAAACTGTGAAAAAATCCTGCATCTTTTTTGATCACTAGGCGAACGGAAGGTGATTGACAGGAAGCAGACGTTTGGGGGTGGTAACTGGCCGTGTCAGGAAAAACGCAGGCATTCCCAAGCATTTTCAGGGAGGGTTTGTGATGTCAGCTCCAGGCCCGATCAGCTTGTTTGTAACGCAATGTAGGAGTAAGTCCTGGGCTTCGCACAGACTGCACAGACCGTAAAAATCATTCGATGCTGAGTGAGTTGCAAACTGATTTGCAGCTGACCGGCATTTGCAAAGCTTTTCGCACGGCAGACTTCCACGGGGCGCATTTTCACTCTGTCTGGGCGACGACTAACCGATCGCAAACCTCTACAAATTCGCTGACCTGATCTGATCGCTGTTGTGCAAATTCGCAAGGTGGCTGATTATGGAATGACTGCGCATGCGTATGGGTGTTAGTGCGCACACGCGAGGCCAAACTGCAAAAGAAATCAGCGTCTTTTTTTTATCGCTTGGTAAACGCAGGTTGATTGACAGGAAGCGGACGTTTGGGTGTGGTGACTGAACGTTTTCTGGGAGTGTCAGGAAAAACACTGACGTTCCCAAGAGTTATAAGGGAGGGAGTGTGACGTCAGCTCCGACCCGATCAGCCTATTTCTTTTGCACTGTAAGAGTAAGTGCTAGGATACGCACAGACTGAAAAAAATTTGGATGGTGCATGAGTTGCGAATGGATTTGCAGCTGACCGGCATTTGCAAAGCTTTTTGCATGGTGTACGCAGACTTGCATGGGGCGGAATTTCACTCTGTCTGGGTGGCGACTATCTGATCGCAAACCTCTGCAAATTTGCAGAGGAGCGATCAGGTCTGAATTAGGCCCCCAGATCTGGGAAGTCATCATAAAATTTTTCTTTGATATTTATGTCCATAATGTGTCAATGTATTCCCACATTTGTGTGTTTGTTGCACTCTTGCTTCCATAGTTTATGAAGGGTTGTATGAGTAATCCTCTGTACTGTACATTGCGCAAGACCTCCAGTTTTGCCTTAAGTTCGCAAAACTTAACGTAGCTTGAAGACTGCTCAATACAGATATTGATTTGAGCTGTTCTGCCGTGATAACTTTGCTGGTACATCTTGTGCTATTGCTGTGACGTGGGGGATGTACAGAGAGCAGGGGTACATCATGAGTGGAGGATAAGGGAGAAATATGGGTGTTAGAGTGTATAAAATCAGAAGGCATTTGGGAAATAGATTAATGTTTTCAGATGCCCTCCAGCTTTTGTCTTCGCTTCCTAAGAGTCTCTTCATTCCCTCTTCACTCTTACATCGTCAATATATTAGCATATTTCCCTCATCATTTTTCCTAGGTTTTTGATCTATGTTCTGGGTCACTTAACACTCGTTTCCCTCACTATTCATGTTTCCTTCGCATTTTATGTCCTTTTCCTTCTCTGTAACTCGTTCTATTTTTATTTGCAATTTTGATTGAACATTATAGCATGTAACACAACTCATATTTTCAAAGTTTTTGCACTATATGGAAAAAGCAAATAAATAAAAATGTTTGTTTTGAAACGCGCAATTATCATTAGGTAATGTCTTATGTGTATCATGCATCTTATAATTAGTCAGTCACCAACATGCCCCAGTGGATTAATTTGTTCTTTAGAAGTTAAAGACCTTTTACCTGCCAGCTGTCTGTATATATACAAACGAAAGCTACGCATCTAGCCATACAGTATAGTAACAATTGTATGCATGCACATATGTGTCAAGACAAAGCAGGTCATACTATAAACCAAAGTCTCTAAAGGTCAGGGGGTAATTTAATTTTTTACTTTGTGCCTCACACCTCGCTGGTTAATAATTGAAGATAATGTATTTCTTCACTGCTGGTAAATAAATCAGATATTATATAGATCTGCCCCTCTTCTTTTGTTTTCCATGAGACATTTAACCTATTAAATATCAAGTGGAGAAAGGCTCACAAGGTAGATGATTTTCCAGTGACAAAATCTTAAAAGTATTGAAATGAAGATAAATGTAAAAAAAATCTCATTCAAATATAGTTCCAAATACAAATGGTCATTTTAGTTTTTAAGCTATTTTAATAGGTTATAAGTAGAAATAGGCTACATTATCATAATTTATATGTTTTAATTATTTTAAGTAAGAGTTTTACAGAATAGGGCATATAAAATGTGCATGTCACAGAACATTATTTTAATAATTGCTGACATCCCGAATATAATCTAACTTATAAGATATTAAATGGTTCAGAGTGAAATATCTGAATTAGTTACAGATCTTAATATTACATGAAAAGGGGGGATCAGTACTAAATCCCGCTGGACGGGATCCCGGCGGTCGAAATACCGACGCCGGAATCCCGACCACAGAATCCCGACAGGGGTGGCGAGCGGAGCGCAGCCCCTTGCGGGCTCGCTTCGCTCGCCGCGCTGCGGGCACTGTGCCTCGCTGCGCTCGGCACACTATTTTATTCTCTCTCTGTGGGTGTCGTGGACAGTAGCGGATCTTGCCACGGGCAAGCAGGACTTTTGCCCGGGTCGCCGCCTTCCGGAGGGTGCTGGCGCCATCCAGAGGGCGCCGCACCATGGCAAGATCCGCCACTGCTGTGCCCTCCGCTGCCCGCTGTGTCCCCAGGCTGTGCCTCCTGTGAAGGGAACTAGACGCGTAGCGTCTAGTTTCCCTTCGTGGAGAGGACCCTTGCTGAGCGGTGCGCGATGACGTCATCGCGCACCGCTCAGCATTTAAGCGGCGCTACTACTGTACAGGGGGGCGTAATTGACCACACCCCTTGTATTAAGCCACGCCCCCATTTCCTGCCCGGGGCGCAGAGCGGGCTTGAACCGGCCCTGGTCGTGGACACCCACGGAGGGAGAATATGTCGGGATTGCGGCGGTCGGGATTGCGGCGTCGGTATTTCGACCGCCGGGATCCCGTCCAGCGGGATATTGACCGCATCCCGAAAAGGCCGTACACCTGCATCTCCGTTTCATCTATGATGATAATCTTACTATTATGTTTTTTGTGCTTAGCTACAGGCTTTAAACAATATGCAATAATTTATTAGTAAACATACAGGAAATAAATAATTAAAAAATTGTGTGCAATTCAATAAAATTAATTTACAATTTTTTAATATTTAATTCTTTATCTTAAAATATTAAAAAGAAACAGTTAAAAAGGTAGCATTATTACAAAAAGGTTTTAGAATTTTTTATATACTGTAAACTGTTATGTGCTTTCATTACAGACATAGGAATGTTTGCTGTAATGTCCCTTTTATTTTCCTTGGCCCGCATATTTTCTTTGATCTCTGTATATAAGGAACTGCAACACCCATCTTTTAAGAGAGCTCATCATCACATCACAAATAAAAAAATGATGGAAATTTGTCAGCAGCAGGATGTATATTTAGTAACTGGCTGAAGATGACATCCCAGGATTGCATGAACCATGTGGGTGGATGATGTCAAACACTATTCGGCCAGGTATGCCTCGCTGCCTGGCCGAATACATATTTCATGAAAATTATTAGCATAAACGCAAATACAATTGCATGACTTTCATAAATGGGTGTTTTTTTGTCTGAGAGAAGTCATCACTGTACTGTGGTTTTTCACAAGCAGAACACTCTTGAAGGAGATGGAAGGATTGATATAACAATGATAATGCCTATTAATATGAACAAGTTGAAGAGAGTAGTCCCAAAAGTACTAATGGCCACAAATGTGTGTTGAAAAAAGGAGTAGCCCTTTTAACCAATTTCAGGCCAGACCTACAGTATAGCCCAGATGGCACTCATTACTGGCCCCTGGATTGTACGTCCTCTGGAAAAGATCTGAACTTTCTCTCTTCTGGGTTTGGATTATTCTGGTGCTGGCTGATTACTTTCTAACAGTGGCAGATTCTCATCTGAAGATGACAACATTTACTGTGACACTGGAAGCTCCCTCTGTGATTCTTTCAGCTCTCCCCATTAAACTGGCAGATCTCTGCAACACTGGCTGCTTTTTTTGTCAAACTGGCAGCTATTTCGTAGGGAGTGACAGTCAGAATTATTGGATTCATCCTCTCCATTACAGGGCTGCCTTGTGGTTCATGCTGTAATGTGTAGTATTCAGCAACATATATAGTATTAGACCCCCCCCCCCCCATCTTCCTCAGCTGCCTCTTCACTCTTGGGACTCTATTCTAAACCGGTGAGTGCTAAACTTGGGGTTACACACCTTTACTCAGTATTAAACATTGTCATTTTACTCAGTACTAAACTGCTAGAGAAGGCGTTCACATGTAAGAATAGATAGGTAATAGTGCTCCCAAACAAATATTTTTACATTGAGAAAAATAATTATCTATACTAATATTATAAGAACATTATTTCTGACTGTTTGTTCCAAGTGGGCGCAAAAAACGACAGAATACCGCATCATTTTGTACTGGAAAGTCTTAGAAATAACCTGCACTTTGGTTATGCGAACATGTGATCCTTGCACCCACGAACGAACAAGTTCACTCTATTAACATTAATATATTGGAGAGGTTTCCAGGGGAGATGAGAGTTTACAATTCTATAAACACTGTTATGAATGTAGAAGATACAGTGCACTGTCCTCCTGAATTCCTAAATCATTTATTATTATTTTATTAAGTTACTTATATAGCGCAGCATATTCAATTGCGCTTTACAATTGGAACAACAGTAAAAGAACAAGTCTGGGCAAAAACAAACAGACAGAGGTAGAAAGGCCCTGCTCACAAGCTTATAATCTATAGATCTATCGGGGTCAGGATTACCCACACATTTTATAACGTTGAAAGTTGGTGTGCCAATAATAATGATGATAAACTTGAATCTGCCTAAATTGTGCAGTGGGACATGATTAAAGGTTATTTCTCTTCAAAGAAACGTTCTAGAGGCCACTATATTGACAGGGTGAAGTAAAAGTGAACATGTGTTTATTCCTTCTTTTTTATAAGACTTCATAAAAGTAGGGGTGGACCTACCAACTTGATACTTTTCACTAGAGATGAGCGCCTGAAATTTTTCGGGTTTTGTGTTTTGGTTTTGGGTTCGGTTCCGCGGCCGTGTTTTGGGTTCGAACGCGTTTTGGCAAAACCTCACCGAATTATTTTTGTCGGATTCGGGTGTGTTTTGGATTCGGGTGTTTTTTTCCAAAAACACTAAAAAACAGCTTAAATCATAGAATTTGGGGGTCATTTTGATCCCAAAGTATTATTAACCTCAAAAACCATAATTTACACTCATTTTCAGTCTATTCTGAATACCTCACACCTCACAATATTATTTTTAGTCCTAAAATTTGCACCGAGGTCGCTGTGTGAGTAAGATAAGCGACCCTAGTGGCCGACACAAACACCGGGCCCATCTAGGAGTGGCACTGCAGTGTCACGCAGGATGTCCCTTCCAAAAAACCCTCCCCAAACAGCACATGACGCAAAGAAAAAAAGAGGCGCAATGAGGTAGCTGTGTGAGTAAGATTAGCGACCCTAGTGGCCGACACAAACACCGGGCCCATCTAGGAGTGGCACTGCAGTGTCACGCAGGATGGCCCTTCCAAAAAACCCTCCCCAAACAGCACATGACGCAAAGAAAAAAAGAGGCGCAATGAGGTAGCTGTGTGAGTAAGATTAGCGACCCTAGTGGCCTAGCTGCCGAGTGCCGACACAGAGGTAGCCACAGCCGTGAACTACCGCACTGTACTGTGTCTGCTGCTAATATAGACTGGTTGATAAAGAGATAGTATACTCGTAACTAGTATGTATGTATAAAGAAAGAAAAAAAAACCACGGTTAGGTGGTATATACAATTATGGACGGGCTGCCGAGTGCCGACACAGAGGTAGCCACAGCCGTGAACTACCGCACTGTACTGTGTCTGCTGCTAATATAGACTGGTTGATAAAGAGATAGTATACTCGTAACTAGTATGTATGTATAAAGAAAGAAAAAAAAACCACGGTTAGGTGGTATATACAATTATGGACGGGCTGCCGAGTGCCGACACAGAGGTAGCCACAGCCGTGAACTACCGCACTGTACTGTGTCTGCTGCTAATATAGACTGGTTGATAAAGAGATAGTATACTCGTAACTAGTATGTATGTATAAAGAAAGAAAAAAAAACCACGGTTAGGTGGTATATACAATTATGGACGGGCTGCCGAGTGCCGACACAGAGGTAGCCACAGCCGTGAACTACCGCACTGTACTGTGTCTGCTGCTAATATATAGACTGGTTGATAAAGAGATAGTATACTCGTAACTAGTATGTATGTATAAAGAAAGAAAAAAAAACCACGGTTAGGTGGTATATACAATTATGGACGGGCTGCCGAGTGCCGACACAGAGGTAGCCACAGCCGTGAACTACCGCACTGTACTGTGTCTGCTGCTAATATATAGACTGGTTGATAAAGAGATAGTATACTCGTAACTAGTATGTATGTATAAAGAAAGAAAAAAAAACCACGGTTAGGTCACTGGTATATACAATTATGGACGGGCTGCCGAGTGCCGACACAGAGGTAGCCACAGCCGTGAACTACCGCACTGTACTGTGTCTGCTGCTAATATAGACTGGTTGATAAAGAGATAGTATACTACTAATATTATATACTGGTGGTCAGGTCACTGGTCACTAGTCACACTGGCAGTGGCACTCCTGCAGCAAAAGTGTGCACTGTTTAATTTTAATATAATATTATGTACTCCTGGCTCCTGCTATAACCTATAACTGGCACTGCAGTAGTGCTCCCCAGTCTCCCCCACAATTATAAGCTGTGTGAGCTGAGCAGTCAGACAGATATATAATATATATAGATGATGCAGCACACTGGCCTGAGCCTGAGCAGTGCACACAGATATGGTATGTATGTGACTGAGTCACTGTGTGCTGTGTATCGCTTTTTTCAGGCAGAGAACGGATTATAAATAAAAGTGGTGGTCACTGGTCACTATCAGCAAAACTCTGCACTGTACACTACTGAGTACTCCTAATGCTCCCCAAAATTAGTAAATCAAGTGTCTAAACGGAGAGGACGCCAGCCACGTCCTCTCCCTATCAATCTCAATGCACGTGTGAAAATGGCGGCGACGCGCGGCTCCTTATATAGAATCCGAGTCTCGCGATAGAATCCGAGCCTCGCGAGAATCCGACAGCGTCATGATGACGTTCGGGCGCGCTCGGGTTAACCGAGCAAGGCGGGAAGATCCGAGTCGCTCGGACCCGTGAAAAAAAACATGAAGTTCTGGCGGGTTCGGATTCAGAGAAACCGAACCCGCTCATCTCTACTTTTCACATGCTCAACTTTATATAGCCTGGTCTCGAGACAGTACAAGCAGAGATCTTTATATTTGCACTCAAAGCAATACAGCCAAAACAACAAATATTGTATACAGGGAGGCTAAACCATAATATTGCAAACTGCATAAAATACTAAATACATGCAGGTAGAAGAAGTTGGAATGCATATAATATTTAGAGTAAACTGCTATAATAATTGTTTGCAGTTTTTCTTTTAATATATTTAAGCATTGCAACAAAGCTAACTGTCTTAGACAAACAACAATTATGATGGTGATTATCTGACACTAGGCCCATCAAATTCTGACAAATAAAGCTTTTTTTTTTCAAATGCTTTTTTTCTCTTGAAGATCACATAGGTACTACACTTAACTTTGAACAGATGACCTGGAAGATTGTAAATCTAAAGATTAGCAGCAGGGCCACTGCTCTATCAAACTGTCAAGGCTCACATCTGGCTGCTGTAATTTGATCCAATCAATATATGAACAATTTTCTGCCTAAGTTACCCATTGACTGCCACAACTCCTTTTCTCTAAAGAACCCGCTGCATCAAAGTGATGACTGAGCATACACCAATGTGAACATTTGAAACCTTCTGTAGTTCTAGTACTGTATTTGCTGCTACCACCCCACTACTGCTGCAGCGAGTAATATAAAAATAGAACAACCAAATACCTATGGGCAGGGCCGGTTCTAGACCTTGTGGCGCCCAGGGCAATAGTTTCCTGTGGCGCACCCCCTCCAGGTACAATACAGTTGGTGCACGCAGAGGGAGCACACCCCAAAACAGGGGCGTGGCTTCTCCATAGGAAAGGGGCGTGGCTTCTTCATAGGGAAGGGGCGTGCCCACAGTTATCCCCCTGTACTTGTGAAGTACCCCGCTGTAGCTGTGCCCCCAGTAGTTGTGTCCCCAGTAGCTGTCCCCCCAGCAGCTGTGTCCCCAGTTAATTTTCCCCAGTAGCTGTTCCCTCTGTAGCAGTGCCCCCTTTAGTAGTGCCCCCTGTAGTTGTGCCCCCTGTAGCTGTGCCCCCAGTAGCAGTGCCCCCTATAGTAGTGCCCCCAGTAGCTGTGCCCCCAGTTGATTTGCACCCTGTAGCACTGCCCCTAGTATGTGCCCCCTGTAGCTGTGTCCCCAGTAGTTGTGCCCCCCTGTAGATTTGCCCCCAATAGCTGTGCCCCTAGTAGTTGTGCCCCCAGTAGTTGTGCCCCCCTGTAGATCTGCCTCCAGTAGCTATGCCACCAGCAGCTGTGCCCCCAGTTAATTTGCCACCAGTAGCTGTTCCCCCTGTAGCAGTGCCCCCTGTAGTTTTGCCCCCTGTAGCTGTGCTCCTTGTAGCAGTGACCCCTGTAGTAGTGCACCCAGTAGCTGTGCCCCATGTAGCTGTGCCCCCAGTTGATTTGCCCCCAGTAGCTGTTCCCCCTGTAGCAGTGCCCCCAGTAGTTGTGCCCCCTGTAGATCTGCCGCCAGTAGCTGTGCCCCTCAAAGTGATGACTGTGCATACACCAATGTGAACATTTGAAACCTTCTGTAGTTCTAGTACTGTATTTGCTGCTACCACCCCACTACTGCTGCAGCGAGTAATATAAAAATAGAACAACCAAATACCTATGGGCAGGGCCGGTTCTAGACCTTGTGGCGCCCAGGGCAATAGTTTCCTGTGGCGCACCCCCTCCAGGTACAATACAGTTGGTGCACGCAGAGGGAGCACACCCCAAAACAGGGGCGTGGCTTCTCCATAGGAAAGGGGTGTGGCTTCTTCATAGGGAAGGGGCGTGCCCACAGTTATCCCCCTGTACTTGTGAAGTACCCCGCTGTAGCTGTGCCCCCAGTAGTTGTGTCCCCAGTAGCTGTCCCCCCAGCAGCTGTGTCCCCAGTTAATTTTCCCCAGTAGCTGTTCCCTCTGTAGCAGTGCCCCCTTTAGTAGTGCCCCCTGTAGTTGTGCCCCCTGTAGCTGTGCCCCCAGTAGCAGTGCCCCCTATAGTAGTGCCCCCAGTAGCTGTGCCCCCAGTTGATTTGCACCCTGTAGCACTGCCCCTAGTATGTGCCCCCTGTAGCTGTGTCCCCAGTAGTTGTGCCCCCCTGTAGATTTGCCCCCAATAGCTGTGCCCCTAGTAGTTGTGCCCCCAGTAGTTGTGCCCCCCTGTAGATCTGCCTCCAGTAGCTATGCCACCAGCAGCTGTGCCCCCAGTTAATTTGCCACCAGTAGCTGTTCCCCCTGTAGCAGTGCCCCCTGTAGTTTTGCCCCCTGTAGCTGTGCTCCTTGTAGCAGTGTCCCCTGTAGTAGTGCACCCAGTAGCTGTGCCCCATGTAGCTGTGCCCCCAGTTGATTTGCCCCCAGTAGCTGTTCCCCCTGTAGCAGTGCCCCCAGTAGTTGTGCCCCCTGTAGATCTGCCGCCAGTAGCTGTGCCCCTCAAAGTGATGACTGTGCATACACCAATGTGAACATTTGAAACCTTCTGTAGTTCTAGTACTGTATTTGCTGCTACCACCCCACTACTGCTGCAGCGAGTAATATAAAAATAGAACAACCACATTCCTATGGGCAGGGCCGGTTCTAGACCTTGTGGCGCCCAGGGCAATAGTTTCCTGTGGCGCACCCCCTCCAGGTAAAATACAGTTGGTGCACGCAGAGGGAGCACACCCCAAAACAGGGGCGGGCTTCTCCATAGGAAAGGGGCGTGGCTTCTTCATAGGGATGGGGCGTGCCCACAGTTATCCCCCTGTACTTGTGAAGTACCCCGCTGTAGCTGTGCCCCCAGTAGTTGTGTCCCCAGTAGCTGTCCCCCCAGCAGCTGTGTCCCCAGTTAATTTTCCCCAGTAGCTGTTCCCTCTGTAGTAGTGCCCCCTGTAGTTGTGCCCCCTGCAGCTGTGCCCCCAGTAGCAGTGCCCCCTATAGTAGTGCCCCCAGTAGCTGTGCCCCCAGTTGATTTGCACCCTGTAGCACTGCCCCTAGTATGTGCCCCCTGTAGCTGTGTCCCCAGTAGTTGTGCCCCCCTGTAGATTTGCCCCCAATAGCTGTGCCCCTAGTAGTTGTGCCCCCTGTACTTGTGCCCCCCTGTAGATCTGCCCCCAGTAGCTATGCCACCAGCAGCTGTGCCCCCAGTTAATTTGCCACCAGTAGCTGTTCCCCCTGTAGCAGTGCCCCCTGTAGTTGTGCCCCCTGTAGCTGTGCTCCTTGTAGCAGTGTCCCCTGTAGTAGTGCACCCAGTAGCTGAGCCCCATGTAGCTGTGCCCCCAGTTGATTTGCCCCCAGTAGCTGTTCCCCCTGTAGCAGTGCCCCCAGTAGTTGTGCCCCCTGTAGATCTGCCGCCAGTAGTTGTGCCCCTTGTTGCTGTGTCCCCTGCATGTGCCCCCAGTAGTAGTGCCCCCTGTAGTAGCGCTGCTTTGAAACCCTAAAAAAACCCACAATACTTACCAGCCTCGCTCCTGCTTCCGGACCGCTGCTGTCTCCGGCTCCTCTCTATGGGAGAGACGTCATGACGTCTCTCCCATAGCAGCGCCACACTGACACTAGGGGTCAATTTTGACCTCTAGGGTCAGTCAGCGACGCCGGCTGCAGCGGGCGCCCACGGCGCTCGCTGTAGCCGGGGGCCGGGGAGTGAGGGTGGATTAGTAGTGGCTCTTGCCAAGGTGGCAGCGCCCTCAGGGTAGCGGCGCCCCAGGCAAAAAGCCTGCTTGCCCGTGGCAAGAGCAGCTACTGCTATGGGTGTATGCAAACTCCCAGTCAGGAGGGTGCCTTTGCATTTCTGGGCTTTGCGCAATATCATTGCAGGGCCCTTGTAAAAATGGACCTTAAAGAGTAGCTCCTTCTCACTAGCAAGCCCTGGAACTGCATGTTGAAGTAATTTTGCACTGAACTCCTCAGTTTCAATGAAACAGCTCCTGACTTATTCTGCTAGTTAAAAGTGTTAAAAAGCCTATTGTATTGTAGCCTATTGATTCTTTTTACTGTATTTGCAATAATATTTTATGCTTATTCTAAAACCCCATTTAACCTACAAGTAAACACACAGAGACTATTTTAAATAAACTGATACTGAAACGATACTGAAGTGTGAAAGGTGGCAACTAAAGCATATATTAGCTCCAGTGACAAGTGAACACCAGACACATGCTGCAGCCAGAGCTATCACCAGTGTCACTACCACTCGCTAATCCCCCCGCACTTGGGTTCTGACATTAGTCTACCCCAATTAGTACCACCTCCTTTAGCGCACTTATCTGCAGATGCTGCTGCTTTTCCGTCTGCACAAGGAACAACCACACTAGTCAAGAGAGCAACACATCAACAAAGAGAAGGACGGGTGGGAAAAACATACTGCATCAGGAACGAAGAGATAGTAAGTTCCACCAAATGGCATATAAATAACTTCTGCTGGTCACCTCCTATTGGCTAAAATTCAAACATGATGGAAACTCCCTAAACTACTCCTTTCTATGAATCCAAACTACCACATTACAGTCACCCAAACATTAGAACTACACTAATCATGGTGCCAATGATAATAACCATAATCTAGAGATGTGCGGCTGGCACTTTTTGCGTTTTGTGTTTTGGTTTTGGTTCTAATTCCACTTTCGTGTTTTGGTTTTGGCTTGGTTTTGCCAAAACCACCCTTTCGTGTTTTGGTTTTGGATCTGGATGATTTTTGAAAAAAACATAAAAACAGCTAAAATCACAGAATTTGGAGGTAATTTTGCTCCTACGGTATTATTAACCTCAATAACAATCATTTCCACTCATTTCCAGTCTATTCTGAACACCTCACAATATTGTTTTTAGGCCTAAAAGTTGCACCGAGGTGGCTGTATGACTAAGCTAAGCGACACAAGTGTGCAGCACAAACACCTGGCCCATCTTGGCGTGGCACTGCAGTTGCAGACAAGATGGCACTATTCAAAAACTAGTCCCCAAACAGCACATGATGCAAAGAAGAAAAAGAGGTGCAATTAGGTAGCTGGATGGCCAAGCTAAATGACACAAGTGTGCGGCACAAACACCTGGCCCATCTAGGAGTGGCACTGCAGTTACAGACAGGATGGAACTTAAAAAAAATAGTCCCCAAACAGCACATGATGCAAAGAAGAAAAAGAGGTGCAAGATGGAATTGTACTAGGGCCCTCCCACCCACCCTTATGTTGTATAAACAGGACATGCATACTTTAACAAACCAATCGATTCAGCGACAGGGTCTGCCACACGACTGTAGCTGAAATAACTGGTTTGTTTGCGCCCCCACCAAAAAAGAAGCAATCAAACTCTCCTTGCATAAACTGGCTCTACAGAGGCAAGATGTTGACCTCATCCTCTGATTCCTCACCCCTTTCACTGTGTACATTCTCCTCCTAACAGAGTATTAATTTGTCCCCACTGCAATCCACCATCACAGGTTCCTATGTACTTTCCGAAGGCAATTGCTGGTAAAGGTCGTCCCGGAGGAATTTATAATTCATTTTGATGAACATCATCTTCTACACATTTAGTGGAAGTAACCTCCTACGCCGATTGCTGACAAGGTTACCGGCTGTACTAAACACTCTTTCGGAGTACACACTGGAAGGGGGGCAACTTAGGTAAAATAAAGCCAGTTTGTGCAAGGGCATGCAAATTGCCTTTTTTTTTTCTGCCAGTATACATATGGACTGTCTGACATGCCTACTTGGATGCTGTCACTCATATAATCCTCCACCATTCTTTCAGTGGTGACAGAATCATATGCAGTGACAGTAGACATGTCAGTAATCATTGGCAGGTCCTTCAGTCTGGACCAGATGTCAGCTTTCACTCCTGACTGCCCTGCATCACCGCCAGTGGGTGGGCTAGGAAATCTTATCCTTTTCCTTGCAGCCCCAGTGGCGGGAGAAATTGAAGGACCAGTTGTTGACGGGTCACGTTCCGCTTGAGTTGACAATTTACTAACCAGCAGGTCTTTGCACCGCTACACACTTGAGTCTGCTGGAAAGAGAGATAGAACACAGGCTTTAAACCTAGGATCGAGCACGGTGGCCAAAATGTAGTGCTCTGATTTCAACAGATTGACCACCCTTGAATCCTGACAAAGCGAAAGAAGGGCTCCATCCACAAGTCCCACATACTTTGCGGAATCACTCCGTCTTAGCTTCTCCTTCAATTTATCCAGCAGCTTCTGCAAAAGCCTGATGAGGGGAATGACCTTACTCAAGCTGGCAGTGTCTGAACAGACTTCACGTGTGACAAGTTCGAAGGGTTGGAGAACCTTGCACAAGACGGAAATCAGTCTCCACTGCGCTTGAGTCAGGTGCATTACCCATCCTTTGCCTATATCGTAGGTGGATGTATAGGCTTGAATGGCTTTTTGCTGCTCCTCCATCCTCTGAAGCATATAGAGTTTTGAATTCCACCTCGTTACAACCTCTTCCTTCAGTTGATGGCGGGGCAGGTTCAGCAGTGTTTGCTGGCGCTCCAGTCTTCGGCACGCAGTGGCAGAATGCCAAAAGTGGCCCGCAATTTTTCGGGCCATATTCAGCATCTCCTGCACACCCGTCATTTTTAAAAAAATTGTGCACCACCAAATTAATTGTATGTGCAAAACATGGGACATGCTGGAATTTGCCCACATGTAATGCACGCACAATATTGGTGGCGTTGTCCGATATCACAAATCCCCAGGAGAGTCCAATTGGGGTAAGCCATTCTGCGACGATGCTCCTCAGTTTCCGGAAGAGGTTGTCAGCTATTTGCCTCTTAAGGAAAGCGGTGATACATAGCGTAGCCTGCCTAGGAACAAGTTGGCGTTTGCGAGATGTTGCTACTGATGCCACTGCTGTTGTTGCTGTGGGAGGCCATACGTCTACCCAGTGGGCTGTTACAGTCATATAGTCCTTAGTCTGCCCTGTTCCACTTTTCCACATGTCCGTGGTTAAGTGGACACTGGATACAACCGCATTTTGTAGGACACTGGTGACTCTTTTTCTGACGTCTGTGTACATTCTCGGTATCGCCTGCCTAGAGAAGTGGAACCTAGATGGGATTTGATACCAGGGACACAGTACCTCAAACATTTCTCTAAGTCCCACTGAACTGATGGCGGATACCGGACGCACGTCTAACACCAACATAGCTGTCAAGGCCTCAGTTATCCGCTTTGCAAAAGGATGACTGCTGTCATATTTCATCTTCCTGACAAAGGACTGTTGGACAGTCAATTGCTTACTGGAAGTAGTACAAGTGGTCTTCCGACTTCCCCTCTGGGATGACGATCCACTCCCAGCAGCAACAATAGCAGCAGCAGCAACAGCAGGCGTACCACTCAAGGATCCTACGGAGGAATCCTGGTTAGGAGAGGACTCCTCAGTCTTGACAGTGACATGGCCTGCAGGACTACTGACATTCCTGACTGAGCAGGAAGTTGACGTTGAGGGAGTTGCTGGTGTGGCTTGCAGGAGCTTGGGTACAGGAGGAAGAAGGGATTTAGGTGTCAGTGGACTGCTTACGCTCTTACCCAAAGTTTCACAACTTGACACTGACTTCTAATGAATGCGCAGCAGGTGACGTATAAGGGAGGATGTTCCTAGGTGGTTAACATCCTTACCCCTACTTATTACAGATTGACAGAGGCAACAGATGGCCTGTTGTCCGGATTTGTGGAGAAATAATTTCACACCGAAGAGGTGGCTTTTTTGGTAGTTTGCCCAGGCATCACAATGGGCTTCTTCATCCCATGGACAACAGGTGTCTCCCCCGGTGCCTTACTTAAACAAACCACATCACCATCAGAATCCCCATCGTCAATTTCCTCCTCAGCGCCAGCAACACCCATATCCTCATCCTGGTGTACTTCAACAGTGACATCTTCAATTTGAATATCAGGAACTGGACTGTGGGTGCTCCTTCCAGCACTTGCAGGGGGCATGCAAATGGTGAAAGGAGACACCTCTTCTTGTCCAGTGTTGGGAAGGTCAGGCATCGCAACTGCCGACACACTTGGACTCTCCTTGGGGATTTGTGATACCATTTCAGAACGCACAGTTCTTTTCTGTGCTCTTTCCAGCTTAATGCTTTAATTTTTCTAGCGGGAGGATAAGGGCTTCCATCGTCATGTGAAGCTGAACCACTAGCCATGAACATAGGCCAGGGACTCAGCCGTTCCTTGCCACTCCGTGTCGTAAGTGGCATATTGGCAAGTTTACGTTTCTCCTCAGACGATTTAAATTTCTTTTTTTGGTTCTTTTTACTGAACTTTGGCTTTTTGGATTTTACATGCCTTCTACTATCACATTGGGCATCGGCGTTGGCAGACTGCGTTGATGGCATTTTATCGTCTATGTCATGGCTAGTGGCAACAGCTTCAGCATTAGGAGGAAGTGGTTCTTCTTGATCTTTACCTATTTTATCCTCAAAATTTTTGTTCTCCATTATTTTTTGGGAGTTATATGAGACAAGGGTGGTCATTCCGAGTTGTTCGCTCGCTAGCTACTTTTAGCAGCAATGCAAACGCAAAGCCGCCGCCCTCTGGGAGTGTATCTAGCATAGCAGAATTGCTAACGAAAGATTAGAAAAAATACTGGGCTACAAGTATTTGAAATTGCAGAGAGGAAACAGTAAGGTGGGGTTTGAGGGAATAATAAAAGAACATAACCATCAACCATCAAAGACAGATGTATCAAGCAGTGAAAGCGTGGAGAAGTGGACCAGTGGATAAGTTACTCATAGTTACCGATCAGCTTCTGCCTATCATACTACAATTATCTGGCCGATCCACTGATAACGGGCGGATTGGCCAGATAATTGTAGTGTGTATAATTGTAGCATCAGTGTATCTATATTGGGTGCAAAGATAAACTCTTCAAAAGTTCATATACTTGATGAACCAGGTCACACTTCAACCTGTGGTTATTAAAATTAAATCCTGCTGTCATTGTGATTAATATTTTGAAATACAGTATATTGAATGGAAGGAAGTAGCAGAGACCACGGTTTGTTTAAAGTGTATACCCTTCTGGCAGCAATCAAAATTAAAAGAGTAAACATAGGGGTCTATTTACTAAGCCTTGGATGGAGGTAAAGTGGACGGAGATAAAGTACCAGCCAATCAGCTCAACCCAGCCTGTGACATGGAAGTTAGGAGCTGATTGGCTTGTACTTCTCCGTCCACTTTACCTCCATCCAAGGTTTAGTAAATAAACCCCCTACCCTAATAGATAATGTATACGGTCGCAAACGACAGACGCTAGGTTTGATGTGCTGCACATGAAATCTAGCATCCGGCGCTAGCGTCCTTGTTTATGCTAATGGAGGACGGAGCATTGTTCCATCCTTCATTAACATTTTGCCAGTGTGTACCGGCAATCCTCGCTGATGGCCATTTGTTCCAATGTCGGAACGAATGCCCATTGCTTCAGTGTGTACCCAGCCTAAGGCAAATGAGAGTCAAATCCCCAAAAGACCTAGGGGCTGATTCAGAGATGAACGCAACCACGCATATATACGCAGTGGTCACATCCATCTGGACTGCGCATGCACACTGGCTGCAATGTGCGGGCGTGACCCTTTTCCTTGCGGCCGCATTCGGGAAGGATGCGACTACAAGATGATTGACAGCGGAAGACTTCGTGGGGTAGGGATGCTGAGTTGGGGGCAGCAGGGTGGTCCAAACGGGGAGGTGCCATGATCATTTTCAGGGCGGCTGTGTGATGTCTCATGCAGCCGTTCAGATTAAAAAAATGGTGGCCGACCACCTGACGCCAGGGGTCAACTTTAGTTTGATGCGTCTGCAATTACCTGGAGACAGCCCATCACACATGCTGGGCAGCATTGTCCTATGCTGGGAGTTGTGAGGAGATGGACACAGATCTGGCTGATTATGCAGCGATCTGCGTCCATCTCTGAATCAGGTCCCTAATATACAATATGGCCTTGATTTATTACAGCAACCAAGACAATAAGCGCAAAAAAATTTGGAATGCATGAGGAATGCATTCATACAGTATATTGATCAAAATATAACCATCCATAGCCAGTTTTGGATGTTCTGAAGTGAGGTGAGGACCCACTTTAATATGGCACACTTACCAAGGATTGCGATTAATTGAATCTCCCCCATTGATGCAACATAAGTAATAGTATTTGACATACCTTCCTGCCCCGCTCACCCTCCTCTCAAGCAACAAATGAAACATGTCACAATAATGTCATAACATATTGTTATGGTTATGCACTAAAACCATTGGTAGACAGCCAACTGTCTACCAATTAAGGCAAAGATTTGCGATCTGCATAGAGCACACTGGGCCTGATGCAAAGGTGCAATCATACCCCTCAAAGCAAGAGTATTTTTGCTTACATAGCCCACTGTTATCTTAACATGCCCTCACTGAACTTGGCTACTAGAGTGCCCTACAGCCCAGTTCCGATTCTTTTCTCATAAGTGTTGATGCGATTGAAATGCATTTGATTCTGTATCACCTGTACTTGTATGCACTCAGCCATGGAGCATGCCCAGTGTGAACACACACAAGATATGCTCTGCAAATAGGCGTACATTCAATTAGTTCAAGGCCCACTGAACTACCGTAACAACGCTTATTAAAAAAAAATTTTTTATCCACCAAGAACACCGTCTACTGTATGGAGAAAGGAGGAAAAGATAAAAGCCAATATTTTGTACCTGGTGCAGAAAGCGTCAATGTACCGGTATGCTAATGCACACACACTGCATGGAGTAGAAATGTTGGTTTAGCTCAAACTGAACTGCAGCTGTGATCATAAATGTCTTTACCATGAATCTAGCTACACCATTTTATAGCTGGGAATGCAAAATGTACTTTCCAGATATGCCTCATCCACAAAGATGGAAAAGCTAGAGAAGTTGGAGCTCTAGTGATCAATAGATGACATGAGCTGTCAATCACAGCAGGAATGCAACACAGAACATTGACACAGAGATGAATGGAGAATAGTTGAAAACCCAGTAAAGACGCGGCAACCAGGTAATGGTATGCTGGCTGGGGATGTGGATGGCCGAGTGTGGCAACAAATTGCCTAACCCCCCCATATGTGCCTTCTTACTTACCCAGTCCAGACCTCAGCTCTTGCCGCCAGTTTGATGCAGAGTCTTAAATGAAGCCCTTAGTTCTGTTAAGACTATAATTAGTGAAGGTCAAATCTGGCATTATAGACACTGTGAAGAGGGTCACATACGAATAGCTAACATTTTCAATGTGACATATATTTCCATTCAATTACATAGAATAAATTCAATCAATGTAACGGTCTCTACTATAAAACATATACTGTGTAACTAAATGTGCACACAAAAAACCTTGCAAAAGCCCAAATACAAAATTAAAATCAATAAGCTAAATACAGTATGTGAAGTAAAATAAGTAAATAAAGGTTCATGTTGTGATAGGGAGGCGGTTGCCATCCCACTGGTCAGGATTCCGGTGTACGAAATAGCGGCACCGAAATCCCGGTGCCGGAATTCCGAAAATGGACACCACAGGATCACGATCGTCAACACAGAAGCCAGTTTAAGTATTAAGCTGCGGATGGGGTGGGGGTGGGGGGGGGAGTTTAGGTTTAGCCAACCCCGGGTGGACTAAGTGGTAAGATTGCGGTGAGTGAGTGTGTGGCACTTAAACGAGCTTAGGGGTTAGCAGCCCATATCGGGATTTCAAATGTCGAGAGGCCGCTGTCGGTCTCCTGACCGCCGGCATCCTGACAATAGGCATTTAGTTCCCAACCTGTTGTGAAATACTTATAGGCACAGAAGCAGAGAATGGCAAAATTTGTTTCCCCTTGCTAAATGGAAGATACTATCAAAAAACGAGATTTATGGTAAGAACTTACCGTTGTTAAATCTCTTTCTACGAGGTACACTGGGCTCCACAGGGAATGACATTAGGGTGTAGAGTAGGATCTTGATCCGAGGCAGCAACAGGCTCAAAGCTTTGACTGTTCCCAGAATGCCTAGCGCCACCTCCTCTATAACCCCGCCTCCATGCACAGGAGCTCAGTTTTTGTTAACCAGTCCAATGCAGTAGCAGGCAAAAGAGACGACAACTGTTAGTAGCCACATATGCCACATTCTCATGACAGGAGAAAGTGTCAGCGGCTAATGCCATACCAGGGGTAAAACTAATGATTGATGACCTAGCTAGGCTTGAAAAATGGTCAAGAACATGGCAACTACAGTTTAATGCTAAAAAAAAATGCAAAATCATGCACTTGGGTCTCAAAAACCCAAAGGCTAAATATAGTATCAAGGGTACTATAATGGAAACTACTGAGGAGGAAAGGGATTTAGGAGTCACTATGCAAGTGACTTAAAGGCAGGAAAGCAATGCAACAAAGCAATGAGAAAGGCAAGTCAGATGCTTGGTTGCATAGGGAGAGGAATCAGTAGCAGGAAAAGAGAAGTAATAATGCCACTGTATAGGTCATTGGTGCGGCCTCATCTGGAATACTGTGTCCAGTTCTGGAGACCATATCTCCAGAAGGATATAAATACATTAGAGAGTGTACAAAGAAGGACAACTAAAATGGGGCATGGCCTACATCACAAAACTTACCCAGAAAGGCTAAAATATCTTAACATGTATAGTATGGAGGAGAGAAGGGAAAGGGGAGACATGATAGAAACTTTCAAATATACCAAAGGTTTTAACAAAGTTCAGGAGGGAAACATTCTTCAAAGGAAGAGAAGTATTAGAACTCGAGGACATACACTGAAACTGGAGGGAGGCAGGTTCAGGGGAAATTTAAGGAAAAATTATTTCACAGAAAGGGTAGTGGATGAGTGGAATAGCCTCCCATCAGAGGTGGTAGAGGCTAAGACTGTAGAGCAATTTAAACATGCTTGGGATAGGCATATGAATATCCTTACAAAGAATTAAGGTTCAAAAATGGTTGCGACTACCTAAAGGATAAAAAAAATGGGCAGACTAGATGGGCCAAGTGGTTCTTATCTGCCGTCAATTTCTATGTTTCTATGTAACCCAAGGAAGCTAAGTGCGTCAGGATGGGCGCCCTGTGGAGCCCAGTGTACCTCGCAGAAAGAGATTTAATAACGGTATGTTCAAACCATAAATCTGGTTTTCTGCTGTGGGGTAACACTGGGCTCCACAGGGAATGACATTGGGGATGTCCTAAAGCAGTTCCCTATGGGAGGGGACGCACTGTAGCGGGCACAAGAACTCAGCGTCCAAAGGAAGCATCCTGGGAGGCGGAAGTATCGAAGGCATAGAACCTTATGAACGTGTTCACTGAGGACCATGTAGCCGCCTTGAACAATTGTTCAAGGGTCGCACCACGACGGGCCGCCCAAAAAGGTCCAACCGACCGAGTAGAATGGGCCTTTATGGTAGCAGGAGCCGGAAGGCCAGCCTGTACATAAGCATGTGCAATCACCATTCTAATCCATCTGGCCATGGTCTGCTTGTGAACAGGCCAGCCATGTTTGTGAAAACCAAACAGAACAAAGAGAGAATCCGACTTCCTGATGGAGGCAGTTCTCTTCACGTAGATACGGAGAGCCCGTACCACATCCAAAGATCGCTCTTTGGAAGACAATTCAGGAGATGCAAAGGCCGGAACCAAAATCTCCTGATTAAGGTGGAAATAAGACACCACCTTAGGTAAATACCCGGGACGTGTTCTAAGAACCGCCAATCACGGTGAAAAATCGGATATGGTGATCTACAAGACAAGGCACCCAGATCCGACACCCTTCTAGCAGAGGCAATAGCCAGCAGAAACAACACCTTAAGAGAAAGCCACTTAAGGTCTGCAGATTCAAGAGGCTCAAACGGAGACCCTTCCAACGCCTCCAAAACCATCGACAAGTCCCCAGGGGCCACAGGCGGGATATAAGGAGGCTGAATCCACAACACATCCTGAGTGAACGTATGTACATCAGGTAAAGTCGCAATTTTTCTCTGGAACCAAACCGACAAGGCAGAAATATGAACCTTGACGGAGGCCAGACGAAGGCCCAACTCCAGGCCCTGTTGTAGAAAGGCCAAAAGTTTGGCCGTACTAAACTGGTAAGCGTCATGATTGTTAGATGCGCACCAAGCAAAGTAAGAATTCCAGACCCTATGGTAAATCCGAGCAGAAGCCGGTTTCCGGGCCTTCAACATGGTTTGAATGACCGCCTCAGAAAATCCTCTGGCCCTCAAGACGGAAGTTTCAAGAACCACGCCGTCAAAACCAACCGGGCTAAATCCTGATATACACAGGGGCCCTGAACGAGGAGATCTGGGCGCTGCGGAAGTAGAAGGGGACGCTCTATCGAGAGACCCTGAAGGTCTGAGAACCAATGCCGTCTGGGCCACGCTGGAGCGATCAGAAGTAGTATTTCTCCTTCTTGCTTGAACTTCCTTATTACTCTGGGCAGGAGTGACACCGGAGGGAACACGTATGGCAGCCGAAAGTTCCATGGAATTGCCAGTGTGTCCACGAACGCTGCTTGAGGATCCCTTGTTCTTGCTCCGAAGACTGAAACCTTGTGATTGTGTTGAGATGCCATCAGGGCCACATCTGGAAGGCCCCACTTGTCCACGAGGAGTTGAAACACTTCTGGATGGAGGCTCCACTCTCCGGCGTGTACGACCAGACGACTGAGAAAATCCGCTTCCCAGTTTAGGACCCCCGGAATGAACACTGCCGATATGGCTGGCAGATGGCGTTCCCCCCACTGAAGAATCCGTAATACTTCCCTCATTGCCATGCGGCTTTGAGTGCCGCCTTGATGATTGATGTACACCACCGTAGTGGCATTGTCTGATTGTACTTGAACAGGTCTGTTCTGTATTAAATGCTGGGCCAAGTTCAATGAGTTGAACACCGCCCGCAATTCCAGAATGTTTATCGGGAGGAGGGACTGCTCCTTGGTCAACTGACCCTGAAGGGAGTGTTGCTCCAACACCGCGCCCCAACCTCTCAGACTGGCATCTGTCGTCAGAAGGACCCAGTTGGAGATCCAGAAGGAGGGACGACCCCTGCTCAATCGTTGGTCCTGAAACCACCAGCTCAGTGACAGACGGACCTCCGGAGACAAGGAGATCATTTTAGACCTGATCCGGTGAGGCAGGCCGTCCCACTTGGCAAGAATCAGCTTTTGCAGAGGGCGGGAATGGAATTGAGCATACCCCACCATGTCGAAAGCCGACACCATGAGACCTAGCACTTGCATTGCCGAATGTAATGACACCTGCGGACGAGATAGGAAGCATCGAATCCTGTCCTGAAGCTTCAGGACTTTCTCCTGAGACAAGAACAACCACTGGTTGTGAGTGTCCAACAACGCCCCCAGGTGCACCATGCTCTGAGCAGGGACCAGGGAAGATTTCTTCCAGATGATGAGCCACCCGTGTGCTAGCAGAAACTGGATAGTCAGATCCAGATGGCGTAGGAGAATTTCTGGGGAATTTGCCAGGATCAACAAGTCGTCCAGGTACGGTAGGATCCTGACCTCTTGACGGCGGAGCACAGCCGTCATTACCGCCATGACCTTGGTGAAGACTCGCGGAGTCGTCGTCAAACCAAAAGGTAACGCCTGAAATTGGTAATGGACGTTGCCCACCGCAAACCTCAGGTATTGCTGATGCGACATTGCAATGGGAATATGCAGGTAAGCATCCTGTATGTCCAGGGAGACCATATAATCCCCAGGTTCCAATGCCAGAACAATAGAGCGAGGAGTTTCCATATGAAACTTGGAGACCTTCACAAATTTGTTCAAGGACTTGAGGTTGAGAATGGTCCGGGAGGACCCATTCGGTTTCGGGACTAGGAATAGCGGTGAATAGTACCCTTTGCCTCTCTGAGCCAGAGGCACTTGTACTACCACTCCTGTGTCCAGGAGGGACTGTACCACCGAATTAAGAGTTTTTGCCTTCACCTGATCCGAAGGGACGTCTGTCAGGCAAAATCAATGAGTGGGACGATTCTTGAAGGATACGGCGTAACCTCGAGTGACGACTTCCCATACCCAGGCATCGGAAGTGGTTTTCAACCATTCCTGGGTAAACCCTAGAAGTCAGCCACCCACCCTGGGATCCCCAGAGGGAGGCCCGCCCCGTCATGCGGCAGGCTTGTCAGTTTTGGAAGCAGGCTGACGGGCTGCCCAGGCCCGTTTGGTTTTGGGCTTACTGGGTTTGGAAGTGCGAACCTGTTATTGGTACGCCTGACCTTTTGCTTTCCCTGAAGGACAAAAGGAGCGAAAGGGAGTACTCTTAGCCTTCAGCACCGAAGGAGCAGTACTAGGTAAACATGCTGTTTTAACAGAAGCTAAGTCAGCCACTATCTTGTTGAGGTCTTCTCCGAAAAGAATGTCTCCCTCGAAAGGGAGTACCTCCAGGGTTTTCTTAGAGTCCATGTCCACAGACCAGGACCATAACCAGAGAATCCGGCGAGCCAATGGACGTAGTGGAAGCCTTGGCCACCAGAATACCGGCATCAGAAGCCGCCTCCTTAATGTAATGAGACGCTGTGACAATATACGACAAGCATTGTCTAGCATGATCAGAAGCATTGGAAGGCAACTACGCCTCCAGCTCCTGAGCCAACGCTTCCACAGCTTCTGCAGCCAATGTCACTGCAATGGTGGGCCTATGCGCAGCACCGGTTAGGGTGTAAATTTCCTTTAAACAACCCTCCACATGCTTATCTGTCGGCTCTCTCAGGGACGTGACGGTAGTTACAGGCAGAGCTGAGGATACCACCAGCCGTGCCACCTGCGAATCCACTGGCGGGGGTGTTTCCCAATTTTTACCTAGCTGCGCAGCGAGGGGGTAGCGAGCCAGCATCTTCTTGTGAGGTGTGAATTTCTATCCTGGATTTCCCCAGGACTCCTGACGTATGTCAACTAAATGGTCAGAGTGAAGTAAAACTTGTTTAACCACTTTCTGACGTTTAAACCTGTCCGGTTTCTTAGGGGCAGCATCAGGCTCCGGGTCATCATCAACCTGAAGAATGAGCCTGACAGCATCCAACAAGTCAGGAACATCCACCCGTGAAACAGCTTCCCCATCAGAAGCATCGGGATCAGAATCTGTGGGGTCAGTATAAATGCTATCATCATCAGACGAGGTGTCTGGGACTTTGGTGAAGTAATTTCCTGCTTAGAGGACCCCATGGCCTTAGGCGGGCGAGGGTTAGACTTCTGAGCAGTCCGTGATTGTTTCAATTGCTGTAACTGATTGGATAGTTGATCTGCCCACGGTGGGTTAACCGCGGGGACCATAAGCGGTTGTACCGGCACAGGAGGTCCCATAGGGGGCATTAGTCTAGTTACCAACGTATTCAATAGCGTGGAGAAGGTAGCCCAAGGTGGGTCATTTTGCACCCCCGTTGCTACAGTCCCACTGGGGGGGTAAGGAACCCCCAGAACCTGAACCCTCAGCTGCTATGTTATCCTCAAATGTGTCTGCAGCGTCAACACCACACAATGTGGGATCAGCCCCAGCATTGTTGCCCTTTGTAGCTGACATAATCAAAAGCTCAATGCAAGGCAACACAGTACAATGGGGGTAATTCCAAGTTGATCGCAGCAGGAATTTAGTTAGCAATTGGGCAAAACCATGTGCACTGCAGGGGAGGCAGATTTAACATGTGCAGAGAGAGTTAGATTTGGGTGGGGTGTGTTCAATCTGCAATCTAATTTGCAGTGTAAAAATAAAGCAGCCAGTATTTACCCTACACAGAAATAAAATAACCCACCTAAATCTAACTCTCTCTGCACATGTTAAATCTGCCTCCCCTGCAGTGCACATGGTTTTGCTCAATTGCTAACTAAATTTCTGCTGCGATCAACTTGGAATTACCCCCAATGGGCCTAATTCTGAGTTGATCGCAACAGCAAGTTTGTTAGCAGTTGGGCAAAACCATGTGCACTGCAGGGGGGACAGATATAACATGTGCAGAGAGAGTTAGATTTGTGTGGGGTATATTCAAACTGAAATCTAAATTGCAGTGTAAAAATAAAGCAGACAGTATTTACCCCGCACAGGAACAAAATAACCCACCCAATTCTAACTCTCTCTGCAAATGTTATATCTGCCCCCCCCCTGCAGTGCACATGGTTTTGCCCAATTGCTAACAAACTTGCTGCTGCGATCAACTCAGAATTACCCCCAATATCAGCAGCACAGTACCTGACAAGAACCCCCTGTGCAGTGTATTGCAGCACAAACAGTGAATTCTAGAGGTATATGGTGACTAAAACTCACAGAGAAAAATACACACTGAGTATATCCTGTGAACCAGGGGCGTAACTATGTGTGTGCCAGGTGTGCCTGGCACACAGCGCAGTTGCCCTGGTGGCGCAACAGCCAGCGGCATGTAATGAGTCAAATTGACTCATTACATGCTGCCCCTGCTGTGTGCGCCGCGCTGTTGAGGAGAGAGCAGCAGCGGAGGAGGAGGGAGGGGGACTGGAGCCGCAGCAGTGCTATGTAATTGGTTGAAGCGCCGCTGCAGCTGTCCCCTCTCCTCCCGTATTGGCTGCCCGGCGCTGCTGTGAATGCTGGGATGAAGGAACCGCATCCCAACATTCATAGCAGCACCGGGCAGCCAATACGGGAGGAGAGGGGACAGCTGCAGCGGCGCTACTACCAATTACATAGCGCTGCTGTGGCTCCAGTCCCCCTCCCTCCTCCTCCTTCTCCCCTGCATCCGGAGCTGCCAGCACGAGGAGCCTGACTGCCAGTGGGGAGAGATGATAAGTATATTCCTCTGTCTCTCTCTCTTTCTCTCTCTATTTCTCTCTCCTGTCTGCCGCAATGTGTAAAAAGGGGGACTGGCTGCCGTAATGTGTAAAAAGGGGGATGCTGTCTGCCGCAATGTGTAAAAAGGGGGACTGGCTGCCGTAATTTGTAAAAAGGGGGACGCTGTCTGGCGCAATGTGTAAAAAGGGGACGCTGTCTGCCATAATGAGTAAAAAGGGGGACGCTGTCTGCTGTAATGTGTAAAAAGGGATGCTGTCTGCCGTAATTTGTAAAAAAGGGGACGCTGTCTGCCATAATTTGTAAAAAAGGGGACGCTGTCTGCCGAAATGTGTAAAAAAGGGGACACTGTCTGCCGTAATGTGCAAAAAGGGGGACGTTGTCTTCCGTAATGTGTAAAAAACAGGGACGCTGCCTGCCATAATGTGTGAAAAGGGGAAACGCTGTCTGCCGTAATGTGTAAAAAGTGGGACGCTGTCTGCTGTAATGTGTAAAAAGGGGGACGCTGTCTGCTGTAATGTGTAAAAAGGGGGACGCTGTCTGCCGTAATGTGTAAAAAGGGGGACTCTGCCGAAATTTGTAAAAAGGGGTACGCTGTCTGCCGTAATTTGTAAAAAAGGGACGCTGTCTGCCGTAATGTGTAAAAAAGGGGACGCTGTCTGTTGTAATGTGTAAAAAGGGGGACGCTGTCTGCTGTAATATGTATAAAGGGGACGCTGTCTGCCGCAATGTGTAAAAAGGGGGACGCTGTCTGCCGTAATGTGTAAAAATGGGACGCTGTTTGCCATAATGTGTAAAAAAGGGGACGCTGTCTGCCATAATGTGTAAAAAAGGGGGATTGTCTGCTGTAATGTGTAAAAGGGGCTCTACCTGGTGTAGTGGTGCTACCGTGCAGCGTAATTTGAATAATGGAGACTACTGTGCACCATAGTATGAATTGGTATTATTTTGTGGCCATGCCCCTTCCCCATGAAGCCACGCCCCTATATAATTTTTTCACACCTATGGCGCGGACTCCCCTATCTTGCATGGGGGGGGGACGCCAATGCCGTTTCTTGCACACAGCGCTAAAATGCCTAGTTACGGCACTGCTGTGAACTGCCTATATTATGATAAACCTGACACACTTAGCCCCCTCAGGTTATAGAATATAGGGATAGCAATCTGAGTGAGATACACAAAATGGAGCTATATGCTCACACACAGAGTCACAGTTTGTACAATGCAGAAATGATGACATGCAATAAAACTGCACTGGACTAGCAATACATAGTAGAACTAAGTATAGCTTTACACTTAATGTATACAACAATACACAGTAAAGACTGGATGTATATCACAGGGTACTTGTACTAAATAACCATGACTAAATGCACTTTTTCTTAACTAACACTGTCAGCAGACATGTAGAATACTTAAGTATCCTGTAAAATGCACAGCGCTGACAGGCAGGCGGCTTTACAGAGGAGGATTTGCCCAAACAGTCCAGGATCAGCTCTGCTTGCTATAATGGCTCCCAAACGCATGACAGGGAGTGAGGGAGAGATATGCAGCTCCAGGGCAGGAACATTTACTCTAAATGGCGCCCTGGGGCTGGGGGAGGGGCTACAGGTCAAAGCCTTTTCCCCCTGCTGGACTTCACCACCGGGTACTGGGAGCTGAAATAAACAGATTTATGAGAAAACCGACCTGTGCCCATGCCCTGGTGGTCTAGTGGGGTTCCTGTACTGCCACAGTGTCCACGCCAGCGCGCACGGCCCGCCTGCCACCGGCCACGTGGGATCGCGATTTACAGTGGGTCCCGCCGAGGGGACCCCTTACCTCCTCCGAGTGCGGCCACGTGATCCAGGAGAACAGCGGTCGTGTGTGTGACTAATTGGAAGAAAACCGGAGCCTCCGGTGTAGGTACCCAGCAACCAGGGCGAGGAGTGTACAGCGCCGCTGGGGGAGGTGATGGAGCTGCAGCAGGAGATGTCTGACTGACATCTAACACAGTCAGTGTCTCTGCTGCAGCCCTTGAAGTCTTCATTTTTCTTTAAAAGCTTCTTCTCAGGGCTGCGGGAGCAGCCCCCCTGTTGTATGCCTGCTTACTGCATGGCACCAACTAGAAAAATTAGCTCCTGTGCACGGAAGCGGGGTTATAGAGGCGGCGCTAGGCATTCTTGGAACAGTCAAAGCTTTGAGCCTGTTGCTGCCTCGGATAAAGGTCCTACTCTACACACCAATGTCATTCCCTGTGGAGCCCAGTGTACCCCGCAGCAGAAATAAATCCTTCTTAAAAATTGCGTCACTATATGTAAGAAACATTTGCTTTAATACAGTAGGTAGTGCTTTCAGAAATAATTCAAACAAATGTGAATGAAAAAGAGGACCATATACAATGGAATACATGTTAATGCATATTTTAAATAGATTATATAGTACCTGAGGTATTCTAGTGACATTTATAGTACACTAGTTTATGAGCCTACTTGATAATCATATTAAAAAGCAATTTATTGTACGCGAATTTAACACTGAGCTGTAATATTCACATAGAAGGTAGTAAGGTACTACCTATACATAGAAGAGCTACTTTGTTGTGTCAATGTGACGAAATAACCTTTACATACAGAGACACACTACAATATATTGGTATCCACATATTACACAGCTAGAAATCAATGTTAGATTGTTGCCATAAACGGTAGAACATTTATGTTACTTAATATTACGTAAGGTGCAACAAGACTGCACGTCACAGACTACTGCTATCATCTCTGTTCCTGGGTGAGACAGCCAGCAGCACTAGGTAGTGCCCTGATAGTGTGTAGCCAGGCGGTTACCCTACAATAGCTGTAGGATGATTGCTGTGGTTTGGGGAGTATGTTAGAAGCTCTGTGGCTGCTGGAGCTGAGCTGCTGGCTCTGGCAGGGCTGGATCAATATACTGCCAGGGGAGAAGCTTTTACTCGACCACTGCGGTACTTGTTCCTCCATTGATCCGTCCTCTCTGCTTCTATCTGAAATCCATCTCTTTTCTCGCGGGCTGCGGTTACCAGGCAACAGCGGGGGCTGCGGGGAGGGGAGCGCGTCGCTGTGAACGGCTTCCACCTACTGTGTCGTGTCCGGCGGAGTGGTCAGCAGCCGGCTGCAGAGCTTGGTGTCCTGCTCGGACATTGGCTCTGGGGTCTCCGCTTAAGACCAAGAAATCGATGTAATCTTTAGGTTAGCCTTTATCAAAGTATCGAGCTGCACCTTATCGCGCCTGGCCACTGCTCCCTGCCTGCCATGGGACTGAGGGGGAATTCGGGCATTTTGGAGTATGCTGCTTATAATAATGTAAATAGCGTAATGCAGCGTGAGATGTGTGTGTGTGTGTCTGCGTGTGTAGGACAGTAATACACACGCCGCGCTTGCACTGACAGGGAGAGCGAGATACACCAATACCATACAGGCATATACAGCTGCAGACACAGTCTGTGGGAAAAGTGCTGGGTCAGACAAGACCCGGGGGTGACAAGATCCCTTCCCGTGAAATTTACAGTAATCCATGTTTAGACACAAATATCTGTCAGTTTTGTGCTGCAAAAAAAGCAAAACACTAAATCAGCCCATTTTCATGTTTTATTTCCTAGAAGTGCGATTTGGGGAATTATGTGTCCTATTCACTTTTCTCTTACGTCCTAGAGGATGCTGGGGACTCCGTAAGGACCATGGGGTATAGACAGGCTCCGCAGGAGACATCGGCACTATAAAGAACTTTAGAATGGGTGTGCACTGGCTCCTCCCTCTATGCCCCTCCTCCAGACCTCAGTTAGATCCTGTGCCCAGAGGAGATAGGGTGCACTACAGGGGAGCTCTCCTGAGTTTCTCTGAAAAAGAATTTTGTTAGGTTTTTTATTTTCAGGGAGCACTGCTGGCAACAGGCTCCCTGCATCGTGGGACTGAGGAGAGAGAAGCAGACCTACTTAAGTGATAGGCTCTGCTTCTTAGGCTACTGGACACCATTAGCTCCAGAGGGAGTCAGAACGCGGGTCTCTCCCCGCCGTTCGTCCCAGAGCCGCGCCGCCATCCTCCTCGCAGAGCCGGAAGATAGAAGCCGGGTGAGTATAAGAAGAAGACTTCAAGGCGGCAGAAGACTTCGGATCTTCACTGAGGTACCGCTGCGCGCCATTGCTCCCACACACACTACACACACTAGTGGTTACCGCTGCGTGCCATTTCTCCCACACACACTACACACACTAGCGGGCACTGATGGGTGCAGGGCGCAGGGGGGGCGCCCTGGTCAGCAATAAAACCTCTGTATCTGGCATAGACACTGCGGAGGCAGTAATTATTTATATCCCCCGCCAGTTTGAAATATTTTGAGCGGGACCGAAGCCCGCCGCCGGGGGGGGGGGGGGAGCTTGGTCCCTCAGCACTAACCAGCGCCATTTTCTCCACAGAGATCTGCAGAGAAGCTGGCTCCCCGGTCTCTCCCCTGCTGAACACGGTGACACAGGGCTGAAAAGAGATGGGGGTGTGGGGGGGCACTTGTAAGGCGCAGTGAGTGTATTACACAGTAATCTAATATAAAAGCGCTGTTATCTGGGAAATTGTTTCCAGTGTCAGTTGGCGCTGGGTGTGTGCTGGCATACTCTCTCTCTGTCTCTCCAAAGGGCATTATTGGGGAACTGTCTCCTTATAACTATATCCCTGTGTGTGTGGGGGTGTCAGTACGAGTGTGTCGGCATGTCTGATGCGGAAGGCTCAGCTAAGGAGGAGGTGGAGCAGATGAGTGTGGTGTTGCCGTCGGCAACGCCGACTCATGATTGGATGGACATGTGGAATGTTTTAAATGCAAATGTGACCTTATTACATAAGAGATTGGACAAAGCAGAGTCCAGGGAAAGAGCAGGGAGTCAATCCACGGCTTTGGCTGGGTCACCGGACCCTTCAGGGTCTCAAAAACGTCCCCTATCCCAGATAGCAGACACTGATACCGACACAGACTCTGACTCCAGTGTCGACTACGATGAAGCGAGGTTGCACCCGAGGGTGGCAAAAAGTATTCATTACATAATTATTGCAATAAGAGGTTTTGCATATCACAGATGACCCCTCGGTCCCTGACACGAGGGTGCGCATGTATAAGGAAAAGAAACCTGAGGTAACCCTTCCCCCATCCCATGAACTTAACGAGTTATTTGAAAAGGCTTGGGAAACTCCTGATAAAAACCTGCAGATTCCCAAGAGGATTCTTAAGGCATATCCTTTCCCTGCACGGGACAGGGTACGTTGGGAATCCTCACCCAGGGTGGACAAGGCTTTAACACGCCTGTCCAAGAAAGTGGCGCTACCGTCTCCGGACACGACAGCCCTCAAAGATCCTGCTGATCGCAAGCAGGAAACTACTTTAAAGTCTATTTATGCGCATACAGGTGCTTTGCTCAGACCGGCAATAGCATCGGCATGGGTGTGTAGTGCAGTTGCAGTTTGGACAGATACCTTGTCAGCTGACCTTGATACCCTAGATAGGGATACCATTTTATTAACCTTAGGCCACATTAAAGACGCAGTCTTATATATGAGGGATGCTCAAAGAGACGTTGGGCTGCTGGGGTCGAGAGCCAATGCCATGGCGGTTTCTGCTAGCCGCGCCCTGTGGACTCGCCAATAAACGGGTGATGCCGACTCAAAGAAACATATGGAGGTTTTGCCATACAAAGGTGAAGTTTTATTTGGGGAAGGTCTCGCGGACCTGGTTGCCACAGCTACCGCGGGTAAATCTACCTTTTTGCCTATTGTTCCCCCACAGCAAAAGAAAACTCCACAGTATCAGATGCAGTCCTTTCGGTCGCGTAAGTCCAGAAGAGGTCGGGGCTCATCTTTCCTCGCCAGAGGTAAGGGTAGAGGGAAAATGCCTGCTTCGGCTAGTTCCCAGGAGCAGAAGTCCTCCCCGGCTTCTACTAAATCCACCGCATGACGCTTGGACTCCAATGAGGGAGTCCGCACCGGTGGGAGCACGTCTTCGACTCTTCAGCCAGGTCTGGGTTCTGTCAGACATGGATCCTTGGGCGATGGATATTGTATCCCAAGGCTACAAACTGGAATTCGAAGAGGTGCCCCCTCGCCGATTTTTCAAGTCGGCCTTGCCAGCTTCTCCCCCAGAGAGGGAAGTAGTGTTCGCTGCAATTCAAAAGCTGTATCAACAGCAAGTGATTGTCAAGGTTCCCCTAGTCCAACAGGGGAAAGGGTACTATTCGACCCTGTTCGTTGTCCCGAAGCCGGATGGTTCGGTCAGACCCATTTTAAATCTAAAATCCCTAAACCTGTACTTGAGAAAGTTCAACTTCAAGATGGAATCGCTCCGGGCTGTGATCTCCAGTCTGGAAGGGGGGGATTTTATGGTGTCACTCGACATAAAGGATGCATACCTTCATGTCCCCATATATCCTCCTCATCAGGCGTACCTCAGATTCGCTGTTCAGGACTGTCATTACCAGTTTCAGACGTTGCCGTTTGGGCTTTCCACGGCCCCGAGGATTTTCAACAAGGTGATGGCGGAGATGATGGTGCTCCTGCACAGGCAGGGAGTCACAATTATCCCATACTTGGACGATCTCCTGATAAAAGCAAGATCATGAGATCAATTGCAGAAGAGCGTGTCGCTCTCCCTGAGAGTGCTACAACAACACGGTTGGATTCTCAATCTGCCAAAGTCACAATTGATTCCAACGACTCAACTATCATTCCTAGGCATGATTCTGGACACGGAACAGAAGAGGGTTTTTCTCCCGATGGAAAAAGCCCAGGACCTCCAGAACATGGTCAGAGACTTGCTAAAACCAAAAAGAGTGTCTGTTCATCAATGCACTCGAGTTCTGGGGAAAATGGTGGCAGACTACGAGGCCATCCCCTTCGGCAGGTTTCATGCAAGGACGTTTCAGTGGGACCTCCTGGACAAGTGGTCCGGGTCCCATCCACTAATACATCAGAAGATAAGCCTGTCCCCCCGGGCCAGGGTGTCTCTCCTGTGGTGGCTGCAAAGTGCTCACCTTCTAGAGGGTCGCAGGTTCGGCATTCTGGACTGGGTTCTGGTGACCACAGACGCGAGCCTCCGAGGATGGGGAGCAGTCACACAAGGAAGAAATTTTTAGGGGCTATGGTCAAGCCAGGAGGCTTGTCTACACATCAACGTACTGGAATTGAGGGCCATATACAACGGCCTACGACAAGCGGAGAATCTTCTTTGCGACCTACCGGTTCTGATTCAATCAGACAACATCACAGCCATGGCTCATGTAAACCGCCAAGGCGGGACAAGGAGCAGAGTGGCAATGGCGGAAGCCACCAGGATTCTTCGCTGGGCGGAAAATCACGTAAGCGCTCTGTCAGCGGTCTTCATTCCGGGAGTGGACAACTGGGAAGCAGACTTCCTCAGCAGACACGATCTCCATCCAGGAGAGTCAGGACTTCATCAAGAAGTTTTTACAGAGATAACAAGTCTTTGGGGAATTCCTCACATAGACATGATGGCGTCACGCCTCAACAAGAAGCTTCGGAGGTATTGTGCCAGGTCAAGGGACCCTCAGGCAGTAGCGGTGGACGCCTTGGTGACACCTTGGGTGTTTCAGTCGGTCTATGTGTTCCCCCCTCTTCCTCTCATCTCAAAAATATTGAGAATCATAAGACAAAAAAGGGTGAAAACAATACTCATTGTTCCAGATTGGCCTCGAAGGGCCTGGTATTCAGATCTTCAGGAGATGCTCACAGAAGATCCATGGCCTCTTCCTCTCAGGGAGGACCTGTTACAACAGGGGCCCTGGTGTTCCAAGACTTACCGCGGTTACGTTTGACGGCATGGCGGTTGAACGCCGAATCCTAGCTGGGAAAGGTATTCTGGAGGAAGTCATCCCTACTCTGATAAAGGCTAGGAAGGAGGTGACGGCAAAACATCACCGTATCTGGAGGAAGTATGTTTCTTGGTGTGAAGCCAAGAATGCTCTTGCGGAAGATTTCCATCTGGGCCGTTTTCTCCACTTTCTACAGACAGAAGTGGCTATGGGCCTAAAATTAGGCTCCATTAAGGTACAGATTTCGGCCCTATCTATTTTCTTCCAGAAGGAATTGGCTTCTCTCCCAGAAGTCCAGACTTTTGTAAAGGGAGTGCTGCACATACAGCCTCCTTTTGTGCCTCCAGTGGCACCTTGGGACCTTAACGTGGTGTTACGGTTCCTGAAGTCTCACTGGTTTGAACCTCTTCATTCGGTTGAATTGAAATTTCTCACTTGGAAGGTGGTCATGTTGTTGGCCTTGGCATCTGCAAGGCGGGTGTCCGAATTGGCGGCCTTGTCTCACAAGAGCCCCTATTTGACCTTCCATGTGGATAGAGCAGAGTTGAGGACTCGCCCTCAATTTTTGCCTAAGGTGGTTTCTTCATTTCATATGAACCAACCTATTGTGGTGCCTGTGGCTACGAGTGACTTGGAGGATTCCAAGTCCCTGGATGTAGTCAGGGCCTTAAAAATCTATGTAGCCAGGACGGCTCGAGTTAGGAAAATAGAAGCACTGTTTGTCCTGTATGCAGCCAATAAAGTTGGCGCTCCTGCTTCGAAGCAGACTATTGCTCGCTGGATCTGTAACACGATTCAGCAGGCTCATTCTATGGCAGGATTGCCGTTAACAAATCCGGTAAAGGCCCATTCCACTAGGAAGGTGGCCTCTTCTTGGGCGGCTGCCCGAGGCGTCTCGGCTTTACAGCTTTGCCGAGCAGCTACCTGGTCAGGTTCAAACACTTTTGCAAAGTTCCATAAGTTTGATACCCTGGCTGATGAGGACCTTGCGTTTGCTCAGTCGGTGCTGCAGAGTCTTTAAAAAAGTCACGGGTTGCGTGACGAAACGCGTCAGCACTCCTCCCCTTCTCTCACTGATTGACCGCACGTTCTGGGACACATCTATCATTGCCCCATTCCATCGGCTGCAGTAGCGGGCGTTACGCGTCCCAACACAGGACGAAGCCGGCGTGTGAGTTCCGTGCGGCTGCCGTGGCCGATACATCAGCCTCCCTCCCTCTGACCGCCAACGGACGGTGCACGTCCAGGGAGCATTGGAGGAGACCCACGTACAGCTGGATCCTTGGGGCGGCTCTCATTCAATCAGCCGCACATCTGCCCTTTCCCCACAATCTGCAGCGGGCGGTGCACGCCCAGGGAAATTGAGCTAACAGCAGTGTGATCCTGATCTGCACGGACATACAAGCTACCAACCCTCCAGCTTCACAACATATTGGGCATACTTTGGACTTACCCGAGGACGCTCGGGTCCACTAGCCCTATTGGAGAGGTAACTTAATATTCAATTGCTATATATACACCGGCTTCTTGAACTTTGAGGCGATTTCCATAATGGCCTAATATCTCAGAGCCTATATCTGCTATCAGCAATCTCTACACACTTAGCAACTGTGGTTCATTCAACAGATAAACATCTTCATACAGCTGCTTTGGTAACAGTGTTCCACAAGCACTGTAACAGATTGTTACACTTGGACTTCCATCATCTATTCAGTTAGCTTCATTGCTCTCATTGTTTGTTGAAACATTATATGCAAGCCATGCGAGTTCCATATTTTGATACATGTGGCATTTCAGTGAGGATAGGGATTACACATTGCATTTTACATATGAGCTTGTTTTAAACAAAGTGTTTTTTTATTGGTTTACTTTGACAATTAAATATTTATTTCTATATTTCCATTTGACTCCTTGGTTGTAAAAGAATTTAGGACATCATAATGTCAAAATGAAATGAGCGCCTCTATTAATTCTTTTCCTTGGTTCATCTAGCTTTAGGAGTATCATACAACTCCTTATAGAGGCGTACGTACATTTGACATTATTAATTCCAGATTTAGGTCATTTGATCTGTTTAATGAGTAATTGTTAGACACATGCGCAGCAATTTTCTTTTGTTGTTCTGGTGCTGCAGAGTCGTCCGCACTCTCCCGCCCGGTCTGGAGCTTTGGTATAAACCCCATGGTCCTTACAGAGTCCCCAGCATCCTCTAGGACGTGAGAGGAAATAAGATTTTAAACCTACCGGTAAATCTTTTTCTCCTAGTCCGTAGAGGATGCTGGGCGCCCGTCCCAGTGCGGACAAAATCTGCAAAGCTTGTATATAGTTGTTGCTTACATAAGGGTTATGTTACAGTTGAGATCAGTCTTTAGCTGATACTGTTTTGTGTTCATACTGTTAACTGGTTGCGTATATTCCAGTTTATACGGTGTGGATGGTGTGGGCTGGTATGGATCTCGCCCTTAGATTAACAAAATCCTTTCCTCGTATTGTGCATCTCCTCTGGGCACAGTTTCTCGAACTGAGGGCTGAAGGAGGGGCATAGAGGGAGGAGCCAGTGCACACCCATTCTAAAGTTCTTTATAGTGCCCATGTCTCCTGCGGAGCCCGTCTATACCCCATGGTCCTTACGGAGTCCCCAGCTTCCTCTACGGACTAGGAGCAAAAGATTTACCGGTAGGTTTAAAATCTTTTTTAAGTTCCTATATATTAAAGGAAATGATTCCATACTAGAAAATTCAGCTTGCAATAAAAATCATTTAAGTAAATTATCGGTTGTTTAACCCAACCTGAGTGAATTCCACAGGTACGGTACAAAGGCATTTTTATTTCTATATTGTGATATATCCATTTTTGCTGCGTGTTTCTCCACAGTATTCCAACCTGTTCTCCCACAGAGGTCAAAACAAGTTATTTCAATTCTGTCATTAAAAGAAACATAAAACCAAAGCAGAACATCATAAATGAGAAAAAGTATCGTTGCTAAAGGTGGGTACACACTAGGCGATGTGCTCGATGAGAGACGTCGCCTAGTGTTTTCCCTCCCGACCCTGGGCGCACGACGGCGGGCATACACTGTGCGATATCACTAATGATATCACACAGTGATGTCATGACTGGTCCAGACAGAGCATGTAGTTTTGGACATTGATTATAAATTGAGCTGCATGCACGGCCGACACAGAGGGTCCTTAACGACCCATGGGGCCGCACATCGCTCGTCGGCAGCTGCATACACACTTAGCGATAAAGTAAACAACGTCACTTAGGAAGGGTCAAAATGAGCAACGTTGTTTACTTTATCGCTAAGTGTGTACCCACCTGATATATTAGCCGACAAGATGCACCAGTCCTCATCATTTGTAAAAAGTATATGTTCCTGTATTTATGGCTACTGCTGCTTGCACTATAAGCATAATAAAATGTGATAAATAATAAGATAAAAATGGTAATATTTTGCCACAAATTTATAACTTTTGTGATGTCATTGCTAAATCTCCAGAGGCCTCACAATGCATATTCCATTATCATAAATGTAAGAAAACTACATGTGACACAACCAGTGTCACAGAGGATTACTATATGGAGATGCCACATAGTTTATGATGAGGTGCCTTTTATGTGCATGGGAGCATACGGTATGGAATAATTCTTTGATACTCAAAAGCATTCATAGCAATATCAGTATAACAGATTGTTTATTAATCACAACAGTTTATGGGCTCCATTCAACAAGCAAATTTTTACTTAAATTATTGTGGAAACCAAGCGCTTCCGTGTACTGTAACTTAAGTATTCTCGCTATTTAGGGTTAAAGAAGAAGTTAGCACAATTATCTTCTCTGCTAATATCCCGCTCCTACAATATCACAATGTAGATACCCATGTGATTCGATTAGTGCGAAAATCTATTTTACCTTTGCCTTCAACATCATTAAATAATGTTACGGATAGGAGAGTGGATGGGTTTTTGAAAACAATTTTCTCTAACGTTCTAGAGGATGCTGGGGACTCCGTAAGGACCATGGGGGATAGACGGGCTCCGCAGGAGACATGGGCACTTTAAGAAAGAATTTAGTTCCTGGTGTGCACTGGCTCCTCCCTCTATGCCCCTCCTCCAGACCTCAGTTTGATACTGTACCCAGACGAGCTGGGTGCTTTTCAGTGAGCTCTCCTGAGTTTACTGATAGAAAGTATTTTGTTAGGTTTTTTATTTTCAGGGAGCTCTGCTGGCAACAGACTCCCTGCATCGAGGGACTGAGGGGAGAGAAGCAGCCCTACTCTCTGAAGCTAGGTCCTGCTTCTTAGGCTACTGGACACCATTAGATCCAGAGGGATTGGTATGCAGGATCTCACTCTCGCCGTCCGTCCTGGAGCCGCGCCGCCGTCCCCCTCGCAGAGCCGGAAGATAGAAGCCGGGTGAGTATGAGAAGAAAAGAAGACTTCAGAGGCGGCAGAAGACTTCATGATCTTCACTGAGGTAACGCACAGCACAGCAGCTGTGCGCCATTGTTCCCACACACCTCACATACTCCGGTCACTGTAAGGGTGCTGGGCGCAGGGGAGGGGGGGGGGGGGCGCCTTGGGCAGCAATATAAACCTCTTATTTGGCAAAAGGAGCATATATACAGCTGGACACTGTATATATGCATGAGCCCCCGCCAATTTTACACTTTTAGCGGGACAGAAGCCCGCCGTCGAGGGGGTCGGGGCTTCTCCCTCAGCACTCACCAGCGCCATGTTTTTCTCCACAGCACCGCTGAGAAGAAGCTCCCCGGACTCTCCCCTGCATATACCACGGTAGAAGAGAGGGTTTTAAAGAAGAGGGGGGGCACATAATTCGGCGCAGATAATAACAGCGCTACTGGGTAAACATTAAATTGCTGTGTTAAATCTCTGTCTCTCCAAAGGGCCTTGTGGGGGAATTATCTTCAGATGATCATTCCCTGAGTGTGTGGTGTGTCGGTACGTGTGTGTCGACATGTCTGAGGTAAAAGGCTCTCCTAAGGAGGAGATGGAGCAAATGTGTGTGTGAGTGGTGTCTCCGTCGACAACGCCGACACCTGATTGGATATGTGAAAAAAGTGCTGAGGTAAATGTATTGCACAAAAGATTAGAGAACAGACAGTGAATCTACACAGGTCTGTCCCTATGTCGCAGAGACCTTCAGAGTCTCACAATGCTCACTATCCAAAGTAATAGACACTGATATCGACACGGAGTCTGACTCCAGTGTCGACTACGGTAATGCAAAGTTACAGCCAAAACTGGCAGAAAAGTATTCAATATATGATTATTGTAATAAAAGATGTTTTGCATATCACGGATGACTCATCTGTCCCTGACACGAGGGTACACATGTTTAAGGGGAAGAAAGCTGAGGTAAATTTCCCTCCTCTCATGAAGAAAAAGAGCGGAATCTCCAGACAAGAAGCTGCAGCTTCCCAAAAAAGAATTCTCAGGGAATATCCTTTCCCTACTAGGGCCAGGATACGATGGGAATCTTCCCCTAGGGTGGACAAAGCTTTGTCACGTTTACCCAAAAGGTAGCGCTGATTTAACAGCTATCCTCAGGGATCCTGCAGATAGCTTGCTGTAAAAGTACTTTGAAGTCCATTTACACACATTCTGGTACACTACTCAGACTGGCGATTGTGTCGGCATGGGTTTATAGCGCTGTAGCAGCGTGGACAGATAAATTATCAGCGGAGATTGAAACTCTAGATAAGGATACCATGGTATTGACCCTAGTATATGTATGTGTATGTATGTATATATATATATATATATATATATATATATATAAAGATGCTGTCTTATATATATATATATAAAACATGCCCAAAGAGACATTAGTCTACTGGGTTCTAGAGTCAACGCTATGTCGATTTCTGCTAGAAGTGTCCTGTGGAACATGCAATGGACAGGTGATGCCGACTAAAAGAGGCATATGGAAGGTTTACCTTACAAGGCTGAGGAATTGTGTGGAGAAGGGCTCTCGGACCTGGTCTCCACAGCTATAGCTGGTAATTCTGATCTTTTGCCTTATAGTCCCTCACAGCCTAAGAAAGCACGACATTATCAGTCCTTTCGGTCGCAGAATAACAAGAAAGTACGAGGAGCGTCCTTTCTTACCAGAGGTAAGGGTACAGGGCACAGCTAGTTCCTAGGAACAGAAGTCCTCCCCGGCCTCTACTACATCCAACGCATGACGCTGGAGCTCCGCTAAGGGAGTCCGCACCAGTGGGAGCACGTCTTCGACTCTTCAACCACATCTGAGTTCACTCACAGGTGGTTCCCGGGGCAATAAAAAATTGTTTCTCAGGGTTACAAGCTGGAATTCGAAAGGTGCCTCCTCGCCGTTGTATCTCCAACAGGTGGTGCTCAAGGTTCCCCTCCTGCAACAAGGAAGGCGATATGACTCAACCTTGGCTGTAGTCCCGAAACCGTACGGTTCGGTCAGACCTATTTTTAAAATTAAAATCTCTGAACCTATACGGAAAAAGGATCAAATTTAAAGTGGAATCGCCCAGAGCGATCATCGCCAGCCTGGAAGGGGGGGATATGATAGTGTATCTAAACATAAAGGCTGCATACCTTCATGTTCCCATTTATCCACCCCATCAGGCGTACCTGATAATTGCGGTACAGGATTGTCATTACCAATTTCAGGGTAATTGGCGGAAATAATGGTGCTCCTACGCAAGCAAGGAGTCACAGTTGTCCCATACTTGGACGATCTCCTAATAAGGGCGAGATCAAAAGAGCAGTTGTTGAAAAGCGTGTCACTTTCGCTGAAGGTGTCACAGCAACACGGCTGGATTCTCAATTTCCCGAGGTCACAGTTGGTTCCTATAACTCGTCTGCCCTTCTTGCGTATGATTCTGGATACAGACCAGAAATGGGTTTACCTTCAGATAGAGAAGGCCCAGGAACTCATGACTCTAGTCAGGGACCTATTGAAACCAAGACAGGTGTCAGTGCATCACTGCACTCAAGTCCTGGGAAAAACATTCCCTTCAGCAGGTTCCATGCGAGGACTTTCCAATGGGACCTACTGGACAAGTGGTCCGGGTCACATCTACAGATTCATCAGTTGATCACCCTATCCCCCAGGGCCAGGGTATCTCTCCTGTGGTGGCTGCAGAGTGCTCACCTTCTAGAGGGCCGCAGATTCGGCATTCAGGACTAGATCCTGGTGACGACGGACGCGAGCCTCCGAGGCTGGGGAGCAGTCACACAGGGAAGAAATTTCCAAGGTCTTTGGTTAAGTCAAGAGACTTATCTTCACATCAACATATTGGAACTAAGGGCCATATACAACGCCCTACGTCAAGCGGAGACCTTTCTTCGCGACCAACCGGTTCTGATCCAGTCAGACAACGTCACCGCAGTAGCTTATGTAAACCGCCAAGGCGGCACAAGGAGCAGAGTGGCGATGGCGAAAGCCACCAGAATTCTTCGCTGGGCGAAGAATCATGTAAGAGCACTGTCAACAGTGTTCATTCCGGAAGTGAACAACTGGGAAGCAGACTTCCTCACCAGACATACGTCCTGGAGAGTGGAGACTTCATCAGGAAGTCTTCGCACAGATTGCAGTTCGGTGGGGACTGCCACAGATAGACAGGATGGCGTCCCGCCTCAACAAAAAGCTGCAGAGTTATTGCACCTGGTCAAGAGACCCTCAGGCAGTAGCGGTAGATGCCCTAGTGACACCGTGGGTGTTCCAGTCAGTCTATGTATTTCCTCCTCTTCCTCTCATACCCAAGGGTTGAGAATAATAAGAAAAAGGAGGAGTGAGAACAATCCTCATTGTTCCAGATTGGCCACGAAGGATCTGGTATCCGGATCTGCAGGAAATGCTTACAGAAAATCCGTGGCCTCTTCCTCTAAGGCAGGACCTGTTGCAACCTGGCCCATGTCTGTTCCAAGACTTAACGCGACTGCGTTTGACGGCATGGCGGTTGAACGCCGGATCCTAGCGGAAAAAGGCATTCCAGATTAGGTCATTCCTACGCTGATAAAGGCTAGGAAGGACGTGACATTTTAACATTATCACCGTATATGGCGAAAATATGTTTCTTGGTGTGAGACCAGGAATGCTCCTATGGAAGAATTCCATCTGGGCCGTTTCCTTCACTTCCTACAAACTGGAGTGAATTTGGGCCTAAAACTTAGGCTCCATTAAGGTTCAGATTTCGGCCCTATCCATTTTCTTTCAAAAAGAGTTGGCTTCTCTACCAGAAGTTCAGACGTTTGTAAAAGGAGTGCTGCGTATTCAGCCTCCTTTTGTGCCTCCGGTGGCACCTTGGGATCTTAACGTGTTGAACCACTTAAAAAGGCGGAGTTAAAATATCTCACGTGGAAGGTGGTCATGTTATTAGCCTTGGCTTCGGCTAGATGTGTGTCAGAATTAGCGGCTTTGTCACATAAACGCCCCTATCTGGTTTTCCATATGGATAGAGCAGAATTGCGGACCCGTTCGCAATTTCTGCCGAAAGTGGTATCATCTTTTCATATGAACCAACCTATTGTGGTGCCTGTGGCTACACGTGACTTGGAGGATTCCGAGTTACTTGATGTGGTCAGGGCTTTGAAAATTTACATGGCCAGAACGGCTAGAGTCAGGAAAACTGAAGCGCTGTTTGTCCTGTATGCATCCAACAAGATTGGTGCCCCTGCTTCAAAGCAAACTATTGCTCGCTGGATTTGTAACACGATTCAGCAAGCGCATTCTACGGCTGGATTGCCGTTACCACTAGGAAGCTGGGCTCTTCTTGGGCGGCTGCCCGGGGGGTCTCGGCACTACAGCTGTGTTGAGCTGCTACTTGGTCGGGTTCAAACACTTTTGCAAAATTCTATAGGTTTGATACCCTGGCTGAGGAGGACCTCATGTTTGCTCAATCGGTGCTGCAGAGTCATCCGCACTCTCCCGCCCGTTTGGGAGCTTTGGTATAATCCCCATGGTCCTTACGGAGTCCCCAGCATCCTCTAGGACGTTAGAGAAAATAAGATTTTTCTTACCGGTAAATCTATTTCTCGCAGTCCGTAGAGGATGCTGGGCGCCCGTCCCAAGTGCGGACTTCTTCTGCAATACTTGTATATAGTTATTGCTTCAATAAGGGTTACGTTATAGTTGCATCGGTCTTGCACTGATGATATGTTGTTTTCATACTGTTAACTGGGTAGTTATCACAAGTTATACGGTGTGATTGGTGTGGCTGGTATGAATCTCGCCCTTGGATTAACAAAATCCTTTCCTTGAACTGTCCATCTCCTCTGGGCACAGTTTCTCTAACTGAGGTCTGGAGGAGGGCCCATGTATCCTGCGGAGCCCGTCTATCCCCATGGTCCTTACGGAGTCCCCAGCATCCTCTACGGACTACAAGAAATAGATTTACCGGTAAGTAAAATCTTATTTTTTCCCTGTCTGGGGTAGTCATAAGGCCAGCCATGGCTTCAGCTTGGATGGCAAAGGCAGTGGCTGCCTGGGCTGAGACAATGGAGGAGGCTTTTCCAGTATCCTCTGAGTAAAAATCCCATGTAGCACAACTAAAACAGGCTGCAATATTCTAGGAAGAAGCAGCATTAGATATCGGTACTATTGCCTCCAGGGCTTCAGCAATAGCTGCTCGCAGAGCAGTTTGGTTACGTACATGGAAAGTTGTTTCAGAGTCCAAGAAGGTTTTGGAATCTTTGCCTTCTTCTGGAAATATTCTTTTTGGTAAAGAATTGACAGATATTTTGGAGTCAGAAGCAGACTCCAAAAAGGTAAAGTTTCCTTCCACATTCAAATACAAACCTAAAGTTCCGTTTTTTCGGCCCTTTCAGTCTCAAGGAAAGGGTAAGGGAAAAAGTGATCGCAAGCCCCAATGCAACAGGTCTGGTAAGACTAAAAAACATTTGGCTACTAGAGGGCCGGCTTCCAAATCAGAGGATAAGCCATCAGCCTGATGGTGCGAGCCTCCACCTGGGGGACCCCAGGGTAGGGGGCCAACTTCTTCAGTTTGCACAGATTTGGCAACAGTCTACAAGAGATGCCTGGGTGCAGGAAGCGGTGTCTCTAGATTATGCTTTTCCATTCAAGAAGCATCCTCCTCGAAGGTTTTTCTGTACCAACCCGTCTCGAGTCGAGGCGAATGCCAGGGCTTTGCAAGAAGCAGTTCAGAAATTGCTTCAGTCAGGACCAATTATTCCAGTTCCCCCTGCACAAAGAGGACAGGGTTTTTACTCCAACCTATTTTTGGTTCAGAAGCCAAATGGATCATTTCGGCCCATTCTCAATCTCAAAATGCTGAACAAATACATTTGGGTACCTCGGTTTCACATGGAGATCCACAATCTTGGACATGGAACCAGGAGTTTATATGGTATCCCTGGATATACAGGATGCTTACCTACATGTTCCTATAGCACTGTCCCATCAGTGTTATCTGAGGTTCGCTATCCTCCAACAGCATTTTCAGTTCCAAGCCCTACCCTTTGGGTTAGCCACAGCTCCTAGAGTATTTACCAAGATTATGGTGGTTATGGCAGCATATATCCGCCAGCAGGGGATAAGAATTTTCCCATATCTCGACGATCTTTTAATCCTGGCACAGTAACAGGAGTTGCTCTTATGTCTTATCCAACAGACAATAACTTGTCTGCAGAGACATGGGTGGCTCATAAATTTGGCAAAATCATCCTTAGTTCCATCATAGCGGATGACTCACCTGGGGGCTGTACTGGATTCAGGTCTGCAAAGAGTAATTTTACCTCAGAACAAGATATCCAAGGTACAATCAAGGATTCGAGACTTGCTACCATTCACGCAACAATGCGAGTGATGGGTGTGATGGTGTCAACATTCGACATGGTGGAGTATGCACAATTCCACTCGAGGCCTCTGCAGTGTCTGATTCTTACTAAATGGAATGGATTACATCAGACAATAAAGAAATAGACTATGGTACTTTCGGTAAAAGTAACAAGGTCATTAGCCTGGTGGCTACAGACATCCCATCTGGACAAGGGGAGACCCTTTTGGATATCAGATTGGGAGATTCTAACAACAGATGCCAGTCTCCAGGGGTGGGGAGCAGTGTCCGGAAGATTGTGCCTCCAGGGACTATGGACCAAAGAAGAAAGTTGCCTGACAATAAATGTGTTGGAACTTCGGGCCATATGCATGGCACTGATTCAGGCAAGGCAACATTCTTCAAGGAAGACCAGTCCAGATCCGCTCGGACAATTCGACGACAGTAGTGTACCTCAACCATCCTGGAGGAACTCACAGCCAAAAATCAATGAAGGAGGTAAGTCACATACTAAAGTGGGCAGAACTTCATCATCCAGCCTTGTCCGCAGTATTCATTCTGGGGGTCCTAAACTGGGAAGCGGACTTTCTCAGTCGACAAACCATTCAAGCAAGCGAATGAGCTCTACACCCAGAGGTCTTCCAGACTCTAGTAGACTAATGGGGGTTGCCAGAGATAGATTTCATGGCATGCCATCTGAACAACAAAGTGGCAGCATACAGGTCAAGAACAAAGGACCCCAGAGCAATCATTATGGACGCCTTGTCGATGAGATGGGACTTTCATCTAGCTTATGTGTTTCCTCCGATCACCCTCTTACCCAGGGTGGTGAGAAAAATAAAGCAAGGAAAGGGTGCCGTGATACTAATAGCTCTGGCTTGGCCCAGAAGGCATTGGTACACAGATCTGCAGAGAATGTCAAGGGAGGTTCCACTTCTGCTCCCTCAACATCCAGATCTACTGATGCAGGGTCCTTGTTATCACAGACATCTGGACCGACTGTCTTTGACGGCGTGGCTCTTGAATCCTCTATCCTGAAGTCAAGAGGATTTTCACTACAGGTAATTCAAACAATGCTCCAAGCAAGGAAACCTTCAGAGTTTACAGGGTCTTAGCATTCCTTCAGGCAGGAATGGATAAAGGTTTGAAGGTGGCTTCCTTGAGAGTGCAAGTATCGGCATTGACTGTATGGTTCCAAAAAAAAATTGCCAATTTGCAGGATGTGCGTACTTTCTTCCAAGGAATGCTGCGCATTCAACCTCGGTTTGTTCTGCCTACAGTGCCGTGGGACCTATGTGTAGTCCTGAAAGCCCTTCAAGTTGCCCCATTTGAACCACTTGATAAAGTGGATCTTAAATGGTTGACAGCTAAAGTACTCTTTCTGCTGACTATGGCATCCGCTAGAAGAGTATCAGATTTAGGAGCGCTGTCATGTCGTTCCCCTTTTCTGATTTTCTATCCAGATAAAGCAGTTCTCAGAACTAGATCTGGGTATCTTCCTAAAGTGGTGTCTAAATTCCACCTTAATGAAGAAATTGTAGTCCCGGCTTTTCAGGTATTTGGGCTTTCTGCGGGAGATGCATCGCTGGACGTGGTCCGTGCATTAAGGATCTACGTGGACTGTACCAGTGCCATCAGAAAGACAGATTCTCTCTTCATTCTCTACGGATTTCACAAGAGAGGATGGCCTGCTAGTAAGCAGACGCTGGCAAGGTGGCTTCGGATGACGATTTCAGAAGCATATTCTCAGGCTGATCTCCCTGTTCCGGCTAATGTCTCTGCTCACTCTACGCGTAAGGTAGGTCCATCATGGGCAGCACAGCATGGTGCTTCAGCAGAACAGATTTGTGAGGCAGCCACATGGTCTTCCATTAACACATTCATTAGACATTATGCCTTGGATACCTTTGTCTCTCATGACGCAGAATTCGGGCAAAGGGTTCTCCTGGCCAATTAGGAGCGTCCCCACCAATAAATTGCTTTGGGAAATCCCATTGTTATCCTGTGGATAACCTGTGGACCCTACCGGAGAAATATACGTTATGGTAAGAACTTACCGTTGATAACGGTATTTCTCCTAAGTACACAGATTCCACAGGGATTCCACACTGACGCACCTGATTTAAGGATCCTTCTACTCACTAGCCTCTTTCTTCTTGTACGGAAGGGTGTGCATGTGTATTCTACTCGCCTGATTAGGGCTCTACATGATGCTTCTGCCTAGTGCTTTGGAATACAACTGATTTGCCTGAGCCAGTGGGCGGGGATATATGGACGGGCCCATTGCATCCTGGGAGGCCAGAAAGCTTTGATCGATTGGTGCCAATCCGCTGACGCTCCATCATATCCCATTGTTATCCTGTGGACTTAGGAGAAATACCGTTATCAACGGTAAGTATTTACCGTAATGTATATATATATATATATATATATATATACATATATATATATAGCAGCTGGTATCGGATCGGCACTCTCCTAGGTATGGAATACGCTGCTCCGGTGCCTTCTGGAGAAATTCATGCAGATAAATGGCTGTGTGGCAAACAGCGGCACTCGGAGACTGACAAAACCAAAGGTAAGTAAAGTGCTAGTGCTTTTTATTCCATAAGGTAGGCTAAGTGTTCCAACGTTTCGGGGCGCGCAAGCCCCTTTATCAAGGTGAGCCAAATACAAAGTTTGTATTTGGCTCACCTTGATAAAGGGGCTTGTGCGCCCCGAAACGTTGGAACACTTAGCCTACCTTATGGAATAAAAAGCACTAGCACTTTACTTACCTTTGGTTTTGTCAGTCTCCGAGTGCCGCTGTTTGCCACACAGCCATTTATCTATATATATATATATATATATATATATATATATATAGTGACTCTAGAGCAGGGGTAGCCAAAAGGTAGATTGCGATCTACCGGTAGCTCACAGAGCATCTGCTGGTAGTTTGCGACCAACTTAACTAAACAGCTCCCAGTAATGCAGAGCGCCGGTGATGTCATGATGTCACCCGCTCGCTGTGAGGAGCTCACTTCCGCAGCTTCTCTACCTTTGACTGCCTGTCATGGTGTGCTGTCATGGGGAGCTGCTGTTCCGCCTGGCTGCCTGCTCGTTAGGTAGTATTTGTTATTGGAGTTTTATATGGGGGAGGGAGGAGGAGCGGGGGCTGAGACAATTTAATATATATTTTTTTTGTTTGTGAGGGACAATTTTTTTTATTTGTATGGAGCAATGTATTTGTACTACTGTGTGGGGTCCAATGTATCTTTACTCCAGTGTGGGTGCCAATGTGTTTATACTCCTCTGTGGGGGCCAATGTGTTTTTACTCCTGTGTGGGGGCCAGTGTGTTTTTACTCTTGTGTTGGGCCAAAGTGTTTGAGGTTTTTACCTGTGGGGGCCAAGTTGTGATTTCGGGTGAGACAGTCCCTACACCCTGTGCAGAGAGGAGGCCACACCCATTTTGTTACACCACGCCCCTTTTTTGGGTGCGCGCCTGTGTCACACGCTATTGTCCCACCTAGGTAGATCACGAAAGCTATTCAACTTTCAGATCGCCAACTCCAAAAGTCTGGCCACTTCTGCTCTAGAGACATTGGTTAATGCAGGGAATAGCAGGGAAAAGTATGGGGAGAAAAAAAAAATTATATCAGTGTTGTCCAAAAATATTTGGGGCAACATTGACATTGTTGCAGAATAGAGCCCTATGTGTTTTCCTTATTGCTGTCTGCAAGTGCTATCTTTTATTACTAATAGGAATGAGCATGCAAGGAACACAGCACTGTGTTTGCATCTCAGATTTAGGGGTATATTCAATTAAGGTTGAAACTGCCGTCTTGTCGAATAGACGGCAGTTTTCGACTTTTTCAGGTCGGAAGGGGTTCCGACCTATTCAGTCCCAGCATTTTTATTCGACAAGTCGGGGAATTCGACTTGTTGAATAGTACGTGAATCAGCGGTATAGCTGCCGATTCGTGTACTTCTGCGGGAAACAGGGCCAAATTCGACAGGTTTTGGCCCGGTTTCCGAACATCTCAGTTCGACTGAGATGTGGGACCTAAGAGGAAGACAGGGGTGACAGCCGCGGGAAGACGTGGGAGAGCAGCGGGGAGACAGGCGACAGCAGCGCTACAGCACAGCACTGCAGGAGGATGTGTAATAGCCGCCACTCATGGCAGCGTCCACCCAGCTCCAGCAAGTAAGGTCCCGCTTACTGGAGCCGGGTGGATACTGCCGTGAGGTCTGGTGGCTGTGCCACATCCACCTGCAGCGCTGCTGTCCCCCGTCTGCCTGCGGCTCTCCCTGTCTGCCCGCGGCTCTCCTACCTTCATCTCAATTTGACTTTTAAAGTCAAATTGAGATGAGCTTTGAATAGCCCTTGTTGGATCCATTCCGACAAATGCATGTGTTACGTTCTCTGTGCTCCGAGCGTAAAATACTGAGTGGGTAAGTCCAGAGCACAGTAACGTGACGCTGAAATAAGGACAAAGTAAAGCAGTACCCCTAGGACCCTAACTCCGTTGTTCCACCTACGTGGTCAGTCTACGCCTGCGAGACTATGTGTTCTTGGGCCCACGTCAGCCGCGTTTGAAAGGCGGATTAGGTCTGCCTAACTCCGATGCCCCCCGGTCTTAATATGAGACAAGGCGTAAACTGAGACTGGATGGGAACAAGGGGACCTCTAACTAAACAAACACAGAGCTAGGGGTTACTACTGAACTAAAAACTAAACGTATGTGCGGCACGGTCGCCAATGGAAAAAGGCAACAAAGGTACACTGTCCACACCCTACACGGCACCGCCATGTACCGGGGAGGACAGCTGGGGTGGAGACCTCAGCAAAAATACCAGCAACAAATATAATGCATATACGACGGCCTAGGCCGCGAAACGCGGCAACCGCCGCTACTCACAACACCAGGGGGAACAACCACAGGTGAATGAGAATCCCGAGGTCACAGACTCCGGTTTCCCCTGACTGGAGGGCTGGAAGGACTCTAATGACAGGCTGGAACGAGGTTGACCGGATAACTGAACACCAGACTGTGAATTCTCCAGAGCAGGAACAGCTCACAGGAAGCTATCACCGGCGTCTGTGTAAGGCACTGAAGGAGAATATAACAGGTCCCTGTACCAATAGCTGCAGAGATCCTAATTTGAAAATGTCGTGCAGCTGCCCTTCTGCAAGACCACAAGCTGACAGGTGCTAATTTAATTACCTGGCAATGGGGAACGCGGTCCTCCTGTGGCATCCCCATTGCCAAGGAGCCGGCGGGTCAGTGCGCACAGCATCCTGGCGTTGCCAGGCGCCGTGCGGGGAGCAGGGGAAGACGCTGCGGACGTGACGCGCTGGGACCGTTGCTTAGCAAGGGTCAGGCGCTGGCGCGAGTCGCCATCTCTAACAGTACCCCCCCCCTTTGAGGAGGGGTTAAAGAACCCCTATATCCGGGTTATGAGGAAATTCCTGAAAGAACAACCTCCTAAGCCTAGGGGCATGCAAATCCTTGTCCAGGACCCAAGACCTTTCCTCTGGGCCATACCCTTTCCAATGAACCAAAAAATAGAGCCGACCACGAGAAAATTTAGAATCTAAGACCTTCTCCACTAGGAATTCTTGATGACCCTGAACATCCACCGGAGGTCTACACTGGACAATTTTCCGAGGAAATATCCTGGAAAGGACATATGGCTTCAATAGAGAACAATGGAAAGTGTTGCCAATTTTAAGTGACTTTGGCAACCGTAGCCGAAAAGCCACTGGATTGACTTTTTTGACAATAAGGAATGGTCCAATAAATCTTCGACCCAATCTAGCCGAGGGTTGTCGGAGCTTGATGTTGCGGGTTGACAACCACACCTTATCCCCTACCTTAAATGTGCATTGGCGTCGGAACCTATCAGAAAAAAAATTCTCCCGAAAAGCAGCCTTCTTAAGGGCAAGGTGTACTTTTCTCCAAATAACTCTGAGACGGGAGGTTAAGATCAAAGAAGAAGCTGGATAATGGGGAGTAAAGGAATTGGCTCTAGGGTGAAAGCCCAGGACCGAAAAGAACGGAGATTCCTTGGTGGATGAATGGCAAGCATTATTGTAGGTGAACTCGGCCAGAGGAAGAAAATCTGACCAATCGTTCTGAAGTTTGGCAGTATAAAGACGTAAATATTGTTTTAGTGACTGATTAACACGTTCGGTCTGCCCGTTAGACTGTGGATGGTATCCAGATGTTAAACAGAGTTTCATGTTTAAGGAGGCACAAAAACGCTTCCAAAAATGGGCAATAAACTGTGGTCCCCGGTCTGAGACTATATCCACGGGTTAACCATGAAGCCTGAAGACATGGCGGAGGAACAGAACTGCCAATACTTGAGCGGAGGGTAATCGGGGTAAAGCAATGAAGTGGGCCATTTTGCAAAAACGGTCCACAACTACCCAAATCACCTGAAACCCGGATGAAAGAAGGAGATCCACCACGAAATCCATGGAAATGTGTGACCATGGCCTGAGTGGAATTGCGAGAGGCATGGGTTGCCCGACCGACAAGGATCGGGACACTTTGTGCTTAGCGCAATCTTGACAAGAAAGGACAAATTCCCTAACATCCTTAGAAAGATTAGGCCACCACACCGAGCGAGAGATTAACGCCAAGGTCTTAGCAATACTAGGATGGCCAGCAACCTTACTCTCATGAAACTCTGCGAGGACACTGCCCCTCAAGGTTGAAACAATGGGAGTTGCGGAAGAGTGGTTATTGTGAGCCGGAAGAAAACAACGTGACAGGGCATCGGCCTTGGTGTTCTTAGAACCAGGCCTGTAGGTGATGATGAACTTGAATTGTGTGAAAAACAGTGCCCAACGCGCCTGCCGAGCATTAAGCCATTTAGCTGATTCAATATACTGTAGATTCTTGTGGTCAGTGAATACCGTAATGGTATTCTTAGCTCCTTCAAGCCAGTGCCTCCATTCCTCAAAAGCCCATTTGACTGCCAGCAGTTCTCGATTACCAACATCATAGTTGGATTCAGCAGAGGAGAATTTCCTGGACATGAAGGCACAAGGGTGTAACACCAGAGATATGTGGTCTTCCTGAGAAAGAATGCCTCCCACTCCAACCTCTGAAGCATCTACCTCGACAATAAAGGGAAGATCAGGGTTGGGGTGTCTGAGAACTGGAGCTGAGACAAAGGCCTGTTTTAGGGCCCGGAAGGCAGACTCGGCTTGAGGCGACCAGTTGGAAGGATCAGCTCCTTTTCTTGTTAACGCCACAATAGGAGCAACTAAATCTGAAAAGGCATGAATAAAGCGCCTATAATAATTTGCAAAACCCAAAAACCGCTGGATAGCCTTCAAGTTAGTGGGTTGCGCCCAACTTAGGATGGCCTGGAGTTTTTTAGGTTCCATATAAAACCTCTTAGGAGAAATAATATACCCCAAAAAGGACACCTCAGTGATGTGGAAATCATATTTCTCCAATTTAGCGTACAAATGGTTCGCCCGTAACCTTTGAAGCACTTGCCACACATGGACAACATGCTGTTCCGGAGACTCTGAGTAAATCAAATTGTCGTCCAAATAAACGACCACGAACTTCCCTAAAAAGTCGCGGAGGACGTTGTTAATAAGATCCTGAAAGACCGCAGGAGCGTTAGACAGACAGAACGGCATCACAAGATATACGTAATGTCCGGACTAAGTACTGAAAGCCATCTTCCACTTATCCCCAGATCTTATTCGGATGAGGTTGTAGGCTCCTCTGAGATCGATTTTGTAGAAAATAACCGCAGTCCGGAGCTGATCAAACAAAACCGAAATCAACGGCAAGGGGTAGGTGTTTTTAATAGAAATCTTATTCAAGGCCCGATAGTCTATGCACGGCCTTTAAGATCCGTCATTTTTTTCAACAAAATAAAACCTGCACTTAGCGGGGATTTCGAGGGCCTAATAAACCCCTTCTTCAGGCTTTCCTGCACATAATCATCCATGGTCTTGGTCTCGGGGCCAGATAGTGCATAAAGTCTCCCTTTTGGCAGAGTGGCACCAGGGACAAGGTCAATGGTGCAGTCATATGACCGGTGGGGTGGCAGTATATCAGCGTTACCCTTAGAGAAAACATCAGCAAAATCCTGATATACCGAAGGTATGAGTTCCGGAGTGACAGCCGCGACTCGGACTGGACGAGAAATACATTCTTTTACACAGAAGGAACCCCACCGGGAAATTTCCCCAGACCGCCAATCTATGGTGGGATTATGAAGGGCAAGCCAGGGGTGACCTGCACAGCCGGACAATGGGTGAGATAAAACTAAATTTTTTCGGAATGTAAGGCCCCTACTGTCAGTTGTACTGAAGGGGTCCGATGAGTAATTACCCGATTAGAGAGTGGACCCCCATCTAGTCCGTGCCTAATGATAGGTCTATCTAATTGAAGCTGCGGAACTCCCAAAGCCTGAGCCCAAGCAAGATCCATAAAGTTCCCGGCAGCTCCGCTGTCAATGAAGGCTGAAACAAATGAACTGAGACTTCCAAAAGAAATTTTTACAGGAACTAACAAGGAATCATTTGAGGAGATTAACTGCAGACCCAAGTGAAACCCCTCACACTTCATTTGGTCAGAGCGTTTCCCTGTTTATTTGGGCAGTTACGCGCAACATGTCCCTTGCCACCACAATATAAGCAGAGCCCTGAATTTAGCCTTCTGGCTCTTTCTTCTGGGGACAACCGGGAGAGACCCACTTGCATGGGTTCCTCGACGTCCTCAGGGAGAGCATACACACATGGACTAGACCTGAAATTAGCCCCCCTTTCAGCCCTTTGCTCTTGGAGACGATGATCAATTTTAATAGCAAGCTCCATGAGCTTATCTAAAGTCTCCGGAGCTGGATACTGAAGGAGACTATCCTTGATTACTTCAGACAGACCGAGGCGAAACTGACTGCACAGGGCGGGATCATTCCAGCCACAGTCGTTTGACCAACGGCGAAACTCTGTACAATATGCCTCTGCGGGATTTTTACCCTGTTTAAGTGCACGCAAGTGGCTCTCAGCCGACGCTTCCCTATCTGCGTCATCAAACAAAAGGCCTATCGACTTAAAGAAGGCATCTACTGTTTGCAAGGCTGCATCGTCGGATTTCAACCCAAAAGCCCAGGTCTGTGGATCGCCTTGAAGCAAAGACATCACTATGCCCACCCGCTGAGACTCAGTACCTGAGGACCGGGGCCTAAATGAAAATAAAGTTTACAGGCTTCCTTAAAATTACAGAAATCTTTTCGGTTACCCAAAAAGCGGTCAGGAAGGTGCATCTTTGGTTCAGGAATCATACCCGGGGAGGCTCGTAAAAGATCTTCCTGCGATCTCACCCGAAGGGTAAGATCCTGAACCATCTGAGTGAGTTCCTGAATCTGATTGGCCAAAAGCTGGCTGGGATTCTGTCCTAGCACTGCCGGATTCATGAGGATCGAATCTCAAGGCCACCCTGGTAAAAATAACAGATTTTTTTTTTTTGTTGGGCCGGTGATAATGTTACGTTCTCTGTGCTCCGAACGTAAAATACTGAGTGGGTAAGTCCCGAGCACAGGAACGTGACACTGAAGTAAGGGCAAAGTAAAGCAGTACCCCTAGGACCTTAACTCCGTTGTTCCACCCACGTGGTCAATCTACGCCTGCGAGACTATGCGTTCTTGGGCCCACGGCAGCCGCGTCTGAAGAGCGGATTAGGTCTACCCAATTCCGATGCCCCCCGGTCTTAATATGAGACAAGGCGTAAACTGAGACTGGATGGGAACAAGGGGACTTCTAACTAAACAAACACAGAGCTAGGGGTTACTACTGAACTAAAAACTAAACGTATGTGCGGCATGGCCGCCAATGGAAAAGGCAACAAAGGTACACTGTCCACACCCTACACGGCACCGCCGTGTACCAGGGAGGACAGCTGGGGCGGAGGCCTCAGCAAAAACACCAGCAACAAATATAATGCAAATACGACGGCCTAGGCCGCTACTCACAACACCGGGGGGAACAACCGCAGGTGAACGAGAATCCCGAGGTCACAGACTCCGGTTTCCCCTGACTGGAGGGCTGGAAGGACTCCAATGACAGGCACCTGGACACAGGACCACTGGAACAAGGATGACCGGATAACTGAACACCAGACTGGGAATTCTCCAGAGCAGGAACAGCTCACAGGAAGCTATCACCGGCGTCTGTGTAAGGCACTGAAGGAGAATATAACAGGTCCCTGTACCAATAGCTGCAGAGAACCTAATTTGAAAATGTCGTGCAGCTGCCCTGCTGCACGACCACAAGCTGACAGGTGCTAATTTAATTACCTGGCAACGGGGAACGTTGCCAAGGAGCCGGCGGTTCAGTGCGCACAGCGTCCTGGCGTTTCCAGGCACCGTGCAGGGAGCAGGAGAAGACGCAGCGGACAGTTGCTTAGCAACGGTCGGGCGCTTGCATGAGCCGCCGCGTCTAACAGCATGTTGGAATGGATCCAACCCTAATTGAATATACCCCATAATCTCAAATGTTACAGACTGCGTGATGTGGTGTAGTAGAACCCTTAAGACCTTGTTATTGGTCCCTTTTACAGGTAATGTGCGCCAATTTCTTTTTTTGTATTTTTTGGAAGGAATTATTCTTCTTCATCCATTACATGCAATCAGATTAACTGTATGGGAAGTATGTATACATACCCTCCCCAACATGACCCCTTCCACCAGATACAAAGCGGCCCATTTATAATTGACCACATTTGCAATGTGATCTGGGTATGATATTAGCACTCAAGATTACATTACAGAATGCAGTCACATCAGGTAAATGTATCACCTGGCACAGGCATGGACAGGGGATCTGAAATGAGCCTGTCCCTGCAATATGCCGAGTGTGGTGCTGAGGGTGCTACACATGCGCACTGACACTAACAAACAAAAGAGAGCGGTACTCAAGTGCTGCTAGATTTTCCCAAACTAGTCCTGTAGACAGAGACCTGCACTGTTGGTATATATGGAAGAAGATCAAAGGGACACAATTTATCCAATAACAGACATCAGTCGTGGCCACTATAGAAAGGAACCTTCAACTCACCCTAACACAGTGATATGCCTTCACATAAGGGTTTCTTTCGTTGGTAAGTATTCACCTTCCTAATACAGTCATTTCATATAGAGTAACACTCACCTGGGTCATATGACCCTATGTGCATCAAAAGGTTTCTTTCAGTCACTAATGTCCTCCACAGTGACTCCGAACGAACCAGATATGAAGTATAATTTCCGCAATGTTTCCAAAAAAAGAGTTTTTATTTACTTTAAAAAAATCATATAAAAGTCCATGTGCATATAGATAAAAATATTTTTTTAACAGTATATATTAAAAAATACACTGTACATGAAAAAAACCAACAAGGGATCTTGGCATGGCAAAAAGGTTTTGTTCCACTCTAAACCTTAAAGCATAAAGGAATGCAGAAAAAAAGGAGCTGGACTTCCTCACTGCATTGTTCCCGGAAAAAACGAATTTGGAACAAAGTATCTCCTTAAATTCAAACCATAAGCAAACCTTGACAGAAAAAAGCCAATAGGGGAACAATGAGTGGACTGCCAAATTGTTTGTCTGCTTGTGTGCAAGAGGCATTGAATGGGAGCAGCATTTGGAAGGCATGCTGTTCCTTGTAGTGCCAATGGGAGATCCTGGGGGTGGCTCCTGGGTAAGTTTGCTCTCTGTCTGGAAGTGTTTTAGTAATAGCCTTTATCATGAGGCCTACTGTGACAAATTACATGTCGCTATGTGGGCACTGCTATTATGTAGGTTAGGACTGCTGTATCGGAGAAGCCGTGACGTGGCCAGCAGCTAAACATGTGTTTGCAAACATTTGTGACTAATTCTCTGAATTTTATTACCAGATACTGTAGGTTCAGGGATGGTTACAGGTAATTTTCAGTGTGCGGAAGGGAATTTAGGGGTGGGGATTTGCACCCCCCTCCTCTCTGTCTGTTGTTTGTCTGTGACCCCTCCCCCTTCCAGCACCTGATATATAATTATCTCCAGGTATGATTGAGCAACTGCCAAATTGTTTGTCTGCTTGTGTGCAAGAGGCATTGAATGGGAGCAGCATTTGGAAGGCATGCTGTTCCTTGTAGTGCCAATGGGAGATCCTGGGGGTGGCTCCTGGGTAAGTTAGCTTTCTGTCTGGAAGTGTTTTAGTAATAGCCTTTACCATGAGGCCTACTGTGACAAATTACATGTCCCTATGTGGGCACTGCTATTATGTAGGTTAGGACTGCTGTATCGGAGAAGCCGTGACGTGGCCAGCAGCTAAACATGTGTTTGCAAACATTTGTGACTAATTCTCTGAATTTTATTACCAGATAGGTTCAGGGATGGTTACAGGTAATTTTCAGTGTGCGGAAGGGAATTTAGGGGTGGGGATTTGCACCCCCCCTCCTCTCTGTCTGTTGAACAATGAGTGGACGCAGACCTTCAGGACACCACAACACCAACGCGTTTCGGAATGCCTCAGAGCCGGATTTCAAAGGGCCTGCCGCCGCCGCCCCAGATCGGATCTCTGTTCCGATCTGCGGTATTGCGCTGCGCTCCCGGGAGCCGGCGCCACACGCAGCGGCAGGGCAGCTCAGCAACTGCTGTCCCTAGCGGCTCCGGCTCCTGCTCAACTGAAGGCTGGCGCCGAGCTGCCGGCGCACGCGTGTTGTCACTTCAATACCTCTAATGGAAGGACAGCTGAGCGATGGCTCAGCTGTCCAATAATGTGAGGAGAAGCAGGCTGCAGGGAAGGAGGATAGCGCGGAGGGAGAATCTGGATGCTACCATGGAGCAGCAGGCACCCATTCTCTGGCAGCTCTCCCATTCTACCTGTACAAAAACGTATGGATCTATTTATTACATTGTCTAATGGGTTTTAATATATATATATATATATATATGTGTGTGTATATATATATATATATATATATATATACATATATATATGTACCAGGAGATTGAAGCTGCACTCACAGACTTATAAACACCAATTAGATCCCCGGCGAAGACAAAGAGTCAGACAACCAGGGTACCATTCCGACGTTTCATGTCCATTTATGACATTTTTTCAAGGATGAACAAATATACAATGAATAAACTTAAATAGACACTCACCCAGACATGTGTGCTCGTTCCCGTCCCGCTCCGTGATGCGGCGCCGTGACGTCACTCTCACGCGACTTGCGATGACGCGCCGGTCCCCGCCCACGGAAGCGTGCGGCTGCAGTGTACCCATCACCATGGAAATATGTGAAACAAAAACATAACAGGACAAATCCTTTAGCTGCAGGCCAATCTGAGGGGCATAATCATAATAAACACAATAACTATATCATTAAGGAAGAAAGTTAACTACTGGTGAACTAATATACACTTGTTAGTAGTTAAATAAAACAGTTAAATGAGCAATGTTCATTAAGCCCCAACGGATGGAGAGTTTGCAGTTTATCAATCCACATAGCCTCTTTTTGAAGTAGCAAGCGTCCCCTATCTCCCCCCCGGCTGTTAAGGGGTACATGGTCAATCATCTTGTATTTCAAACTTGCCAGGTTATGCCTAAAGTTCTTAAAATGCCGAGCCACCGGTTGTTCCTGGTCGGTCCCTTCCAGCGCTTGTCTAATTGACATACGGTGCATGGCCATGCGCTCTTTAAATTGTCTGACAGTTTTGCCAATGTATAAAAGCCCACAAGGGCATTTGATGTAGTAAATGACGAATTTAGATGAGCATGTTAGGGTGTATCTGATCTGGAAAATCTTCCCGGATCTCGGATGTGAGAAAGTGTCCCCAGTGTCCAGGTAATTGCATGTGGTGCAGCCTAAACAACGCAGCAGCAGCTGGTAAATATTGTTGGAGTGCCAGACATTCGTGTAGTCTATACATATATATACATATATATGTGTGTATATATATATATACATATGTGTATATATATATATATATATATATATACACATATGTGTGTGTGTATATATATATATATATATATATATATATATAGGTATGTAAATGTGTGTGTATATGTGTTTACATATCTACAGTGTGTATATATATATATATATATATATATAGGCATGTGCATATATATGTATGTATAGACATATTTATCATGGGCGTGCGCACGGGGGGTGCCTGGTGCACACAGGCACCCCCTAATGTCCAGCAAACGCCTGTAGCTGACTCATTGCTGAGTGTGCAGTTCTATTCCTGACTGTGACTGCACTGTATGCCTGCCCACGCTTTACGCCTGCCGGCACTGACAGCCCGCTCTCTACGGCCGTCCGCCTGCACAGACTTCCCACGCACAGAGACCTTCCACTCTCTATGGCCGTTCGCTATGCCCGCCCACACCCGCTCTCTACACCCGCGCCCGTCATCCACCCGAACCTTTCCTGTCTACACTCGCCCTCTAGGCCCGGTCAGCAGGCCCGGTGACAGACATGCCGCTGCAGGGGCAGTAGAGGGTACATTTGTCAGCAGCACCTGCTACCGGAACCCACATGTGAACAGGACTGCACCCACAAGTAATGTATAATGTGTGTTATATAATGTATTTGGAGGGGCACCATGTGTCACATAATGTGTTTGGGGGAACTGTGTATTATGCAATGTGTTTGGGGGGTACTATGGGGTCTCTTCAGGCCAGGCCGCAGCTGCTCATTCGCCCGTGGCGTAATGTGAATTTTGCCTCATACTGTGTGACGTAATGTAAATTTTGGCTCATACCGTGTGGCGTAATGTGAATTTTATCTCATAAAGCGTGGTGTAATGTAAATTTTGTCTCCTATTGTGTGGCGTAATGTGAATTGCGGCTCATACAGTGTGGTGTTATGTGAGTTGTGGCTCATACAGTGTGGCATAATGTGAATTGTGGCTCATACAGTGTGGTGTAATGTGAATTGCGGCTCATACAGTGTGGTGTTATGTGAGTTGTGGCTCATACAGTGTGGCGTAATGTGAATTGTGGCTCATACAGTGTGGTGTTATGTGAGTAGTGGCTCATACAGTGTGGCGTAATGTGAATTGTGGCTCATACAGTGTGGTGTAATGTGAATTGCGGCTCATACAGTGTGGTGTAATGTGAATTGTGGCTCATACAGTGTGGCGTAATGTGAATTTTATCTCTTGGTGTGTGGCACAATGTAAATGTTTACTCATACTGTGAGGCGTAATATAAATTTTGTCTCATACCGCGTGGCGTAATGTAAATTTCAGCTCATACCGTGTGACGTAATGTGGTTATCTCTTGCTGTGTGGCAGAATGTAAATTTTGGCTCATACAGTGTGGCATAATGTGAATTTTATCTCATACTGTATGGCGTAATGTAAATTTTGGCTCATACCATGTGGCGTAATGTGAATTTCGTCTCATATCATGTGGTGAAATGTTCATTTTGACTCATACTGTGTGGTGTAATGTGAATTTTACACCAAGGCACACTCCTCTCTAGTTCCGCCACTAGGTCAAGGATAGGTTGGGGAAGTGTAAGCAGCGATAGGGTGCAGCGGCAGCTAGGACTCAGGGTTATGCCGTAGCGGACAGTCTGTACTGTCCAGTGGTCTCATCATTATGTTTCATTTTATTTCTCTGGGGTGTATTATATCTACTTGTATTATTAGGAACTAGGGAGAAATTAGATTACGCCATGTGATTTTACCGATAGAATGTAAAATAGTGCTAGACACGCCCAAAAGGCGGTGCGAGACACGCCGAAAAGGTGGTTCACCCCATAGCAACATTTTGAAAGGGCCCCTGTTCCAATGCTGTAGAGAGACACCTCTCCTCAGCAGTTGGCAATTTTATGACCTATAATTGCATAGTAGTGACTCAGTTAATTTTATACCCCTTAGTTTGTTTTATGAATCATAGTAGTTCCTTAGTTCATATTATGTCTTATTGTAGAGCTGCCAGTACACATTATACCACACAGTACCCCCAATTCATATTATGACATACAGTGTCCCCAGTTCATATTATGCCACATTATAGTGCCCCTTTATAACATTCACTACACACTCATCTATTTAGGCTGGACAGTGGCTCGGACCCAATTGCTTAGTAGGCAAATCTGGGAATTTGGTATGCAACTATATAACCTGGTTCAGGACTCCCTAAGCCTCTGGACCCAATAGCAATTGCACCTCTTGAAACCACTATAGCTAACCCCATGCTTTTACTGTATCTAAATCCATGAAGTTGGTGCAGGGAAAATCTAGATATAAGACATCAGGGCCTGTCAGACACAAGAGCAGCACACAGTGTTGTAATACACAGATATCTTTATTAGCAGAAATTCATAGCTAAAATAGTATTAACCTGCCCTGCTATATATATGTGTCTAGCTATATCTGTTTATCTATATATCTTTTTTTCAGTCCTTCAAAATGCCAAAAAGACTTTTAGCTTCAGGAGCTCAAAAGCGCACACAGGCAAAAGAGAAGAAGCGAAGTGCTGATGCAGTCTTGGCAAAGATGCCCAAGTTAAATTATTTCTTTCAACCAAATACGTCTACTACCAGTCCAAGCACATCACAAATGCCAATCAGTCATTCAACAGAAATAACAACATAATTTGAAGCGTACAGAGTCAAATATTGCAAAATCTTTTGATGACGAATGTGAAGACACTGTTCCTGAAAGCTTTCACAGCAGACATTCAGCAGACACAAGTGCACCACATAATCAGAAAGAAACAGAGTCAACATTTTCAAAATCTGTTGATGAAGAAAGTGAAGAAATTGGACCAAGTCCTTTTGAAGGCAGTGATAATGAAAATCAGCAATTGACAGAACATGGTGGGCCTTCAACAAGTAAAGGTACTGAAGAACAAAGTGTCAAAGTCAGAAAAATATCACGCTGCACGTTGCCATATATTCACCTCATGCGCGTGCCTGCTGCACGTGCACATTCTCTCCCGTGCGTGCGGATATACGCAGCCGCGTGATGGCGCCTCGGCCATGCGCTCGAGCGCGTGGTATGTGCATTTACGGTAGAGTTTGTGTGCGTCTAGCGGGCGACTTAATCGTTTAATAATAGAACCAAATAGCATGTTTTATAGATAATGTTCCCCTTAATAATAACTGTAAGTTTGTTTAATGTGACTTGTTCACGGACTTGGGAATCCCTCTTTTTATGGTACGAAGGGTCAGACAGGGTTTGAACAGCTGTGTCTGGACCTAACTGAAGAGTATTTTAATAGCAACAATCCGGTGCTGGTTAGGTAAAGATTAATTGCTCCTGCGTATAGTTATGGCCATTAGTAGATTCTGGACATTTCATATATTTGCGATTCATTATCCATGCGGCGGGAATCCGGAGATTCCCACCCACCTGAGCTGTTTGAAATAGTCACAGCCCACCTGTTCAAACTAACCTATTGTCACAACTGAGGGCCTGAGCTGACGGGAGGCAGCCTCAGTTGTAGGGGCTGAGATGTACCGGAACCTGGGAGGTTGTATCAGACCCCTGGACATGTAAGTAACATGAATAATAACTGCCCGAAGGCGTGACCACGACAACTTGGATAAAAGTCAATGATGTTTATTATGACAACTCCGCAACACAGCAGCAGTAAAAGAAAACGTAAAAGTCAGCAAAGAATAAATACAGTTCCTGGGTACTACAGGATGGCAGGAGCCACAGGGCACTGGTAGTGTGAGATAGTTCTTATGATCTTCTAGATGGAAAGTCCTTACCAGGCCCGACTGTAGCAATGGAGATAACCCAGGATTGTGCCAGCTGGTGTTCCAGGAAAAGCTGGGTTGCTGAAGATAAAACAGCTGCTGTGGATACTGGCTGGAACCAGACTGTTGTTAGCACGGAGTGGATACTGGCTGGAACCAGTTAAATAATAAATGAACTTGGGAGCGATGGAATATGAACTGAAATGTAGAACTTGAGAGCGGAGAAATAATAATACCGGTGGAGAGTGGTAAAGTGTAGAAAGGACACCGGCCCTTTAAGGGAAGCTGTACTCTGCTGGAAGCTGAGCTGGAAGCAGGTAATGTTGTAGCTGGAAACAGATGAATCCACAATGGATTGGAGAGTCAGGCTACACCGCAGGTGGAATGCTGGTGCGGGTCTCTATGGTGGAAGTCTTGAGACAGGAGCTGGAACCTGGAAGACAATCACAGGAGAGAGACAAACAGGAACTAGGTTTGACAACCAAAGCACTGACGCCTTCCTTGCTCAGGCACAGTGTATTTATACCTGCAGCAAGGAAGGGATTGGCTAGGCAATTATGCAGATTATCAATACTGAGAACAGATTGGTGGAAATGATCAGCTGACAGAATCCAAGATGGCTGCGCCCATGCAGACACTTGGAGGGAAGTTTGGTTTGTAATCCATGTGGTAATGAAAACAGTAATGGCGGCGCCGGCCACCGGAGACAGGAGGCGCCAGGCTGACAGATGCACATCCAACCACGCGGACACAGCGGAGGCCGCGGCTGACGTAATCGCCACTCAGACACTCTGCATGCAGAAGTTCAGGGACGGCGGCGGAGGCCGCGGGAGACGCCATGCCAGGTGTAATATGGCGTTTACTGTGACAGCGTCCCAGAGTGACAGGAGAGGATACAGGAATGTACACATCAGGATAACAGATGGGATCCGGTCCTGGAGCGCTGAGCCAGCCTTAGGAGGCATCTGATGGGTAAGAAATGGCGTCCAGATACCCGGATCGTGACAGCACCCCCCCCTTTAGGAGTGGCCCCAGGACACTTCTTTGGCTTTTGAGGAAACTTGGAATGGAATCTCCGGACCAAGGCAGGAGCATGGACATCAGAAGCATTGGTCCATGAACGTTCCTCAGGACCATAACCCTTCCAGTCAATAAGATATTGTAGTTGACCGTAACGGTGACGTGAGTCCAGGATCTTGGCCACTTCATACTCAACGCCTCGTTGAGTTTGGACTTTCGAAGTTGGAGGAAGTGAGGAATGAAACCGATTCAAGATCAGCGGTTTCAACAGGGAAACATGGAATGTCCTGGGTATTTTTAAGAAGGGAGGCAACTGGAGTCTGTAAGCAACAGGATTGATGACTTGTTCAATCTTGAAAGGACCGATATAGCGAGGTGCAAACTTCATACTGGGAACTCTTAACCTCAAATTCTTCGTGGATAACCATACCCGATCACCCACCTTGAGAGCAGGAACTGCTCGACGCTTCTTATCCGCAAACTTCTTGTACCTGAACGATGCCTTGAGCAGAGCTGATCGTACGCTCTTCCAGATATTGGCAAACTGATGCAAGGTGATATCCACTGCGGGAACAGAAGTTGCTGGAAGCGGTTGGAACTCAGGGACTTTAGGGTGGAATCCAAAGTTAGTGAAGAATGGTGTTGAAGCAGATGAAGAATGATACTGGTTGTTATGACAGAACTCGGCCCAGGGAAGTAATTGAACCCAGTCATCTTGAGAGGAGGACACATAGATGCGGAGGAAGGCCTCCAAGTCCTGATTCACCCTCTCGGTTTGACCATTGGTCTGAGGATGGTAAGCCGTGGAAAACTTTAGCTTGACTTGGAGGACTTGACATAAACTTCGCCAGAATTTGGCTGTGAATTGAACTCCTCGATCTGAGATAATTTCTTCAGGAAGACCGTGGAGTCGGAAGATCTCTTGTATGAATACTTGAGCCAACTTGGAAGCTGACGGAAGACCGGTGAGAGGAATGAAGTGTGCCATCTTGGTGAACCGGTCAACTACCACCCAGATGGTATTGAACTTGTTGCACATGGGTAAGTCTGTAATGAAATCCATCGACAAGTGGGTCCATGGTCGACGGGGAACGGATAGTGGAACCAGTTGCCCCGCAGGCGACTGGCGGGATACTTTATGTTGGGCACACTTTGGGCAAGATGCAATAAACTCCAAGACGTCCTTTTTCAGAGTTGGCCACCAATAGGACCTAGAGATAAACTCCAGGGTTTTTTGGATACCTGTATGTCCGGCAAAACGGGAAGCATGGGCCCAATGCATGAGCTTCTTCCTTAGCATCGGCTTCACAAAACTTTTCCCTGATGGGGGCGTAGAGTCCATCCCTACCGTGGAGAATGCCAACGGATTTATAATAGGATGCTTGTCTGAAGACTCTGACTCATTTTCTTGCTCCCATGAGCGGGAAAGGGCATCGGCCTTGCGATTCTGAGAGCCCGGACAGAACTGGAGTTTAAAGTCGAACCTGGAAAAGAAAAGTGCCCATCTGGCCTGACGAGGGTTGAGACATTGTGCGCCCTTCAGGTATAAAAGGTTTTTGTGGTCTGTAAGTATGGTGATTGAATGAGAAGCTCCCTCCAACAGATACCTCCACTCTTCTAGAGCGAGCTTGATGGCTAGCAACTCCTGGTCGCCAATGGCATAGTTGCGCTCAGCTGGGGAGAACTTCCGGGAGAAGAAACTGCAAGGGTGTAAATGGCCATCTTTAGCCCTCTGAGATAACACCGCTCCTACTCCAACGGAGGAGGCATCCACCTCTAAGATGAAAGGAGAGTCGATGTCAGGCTGTTTCAGAACAGGCGCAGAGATGAACCTTTGTTTTAAAAGATGAAATGCTTGCATGGCTTCTTCAGACCACTTGGACGGGTTAGCACCCTTCTTAGTGAAAGCAGTAATAGGCGCCACAATGGTGGAAAAGTCTCGTATAAACTTTCGGTAATAGTTGGCGAACCCTAAGAACCTCTGGACCCCTTTGAGGGTTAAGGGTACCGGCCAATTTTGGATTGCTTGTAGTTTCTCAGGATCCATCTCTAGTCCGGAACCGGACACAATGTACCCTAGAAACGGAATGGACTTGACTTCAAAGACGCATTTTTCTAATTTGCAATAGAGATGATTGACACGGAGACGGGACAGAACCTCTTTAACCCAAAAACGATGTTCCTCTAAATCGTTGGCAAAAATGAGGATATCGTCTAGATAGACCACGACATGACGGTATAGAATGTCTCTGAAGATCTCATTGACAAAATGCTGGAAGACAGCTGGAGCATTGCTCAATCCGAAGGGCATGACGAGGTACTCATAATGTCCATCACGGGTGTTAAAGGCGGTCTTCCACTCGTCACCCTCACGGATCCGGATGAGATTGTATGCACCTCGCAAGTCCAGCTTTGTAAAGATGGTAGCTCCGCTAACTCTGTCAAAGAGCTCAGTAATCAGGGGTAAAGGATAACGGTTCTTGATGGTAATGTCGTTCAAACCTCTGTAGTCGATGCACGGCCGCAGACCACCATCTTTCTTTTTTACAAAAAAGAAGCCTGCGCCGGCTGGAGAAGAAGAAGGTCGAATGAACCCCTTTGCTAGGTTCTCTTTAATATATTCCTCCATAGAATGTGTCTCAGGCAGAGACAACGGATAAGTTCGGCCTCGAGGTGGAACCTTCCCTGGAACGAGATCAATCGGACAGTCCCATTCTCTATGAGGAGGAAGGATATCAGCAGAAGCTTTACTGAACACATCCGTGAAATCTTGATATGGAGGAGGTGGAACATCAGACGACCTGGGGGAGGAAGAACAGACAGGCAATACTTTAAACAAACATGTCTCAGCACAGGAGGAACCCCATGCCAGGATTTGCGTAGTCGTCCAATCAATTGTAGGATTGTGAAGACGGAGCCATGGAAGGCCCAGGACCACAGGATGTGTGGCTCTTGGAATCACTAAAAAAGAAATAAGTTCGGAATGAAGAACTCCCACTCTCAGACGAACTGGTAGAGTCCTTAAAGAAATAACTGCATCAAAAATTTTGCTGCCATCCACGGCAGTTAAAGAAATGGACGAAGGAAGTCTCTCGGTGGGTAGGGACCACCGTTTAACATAGGCTTCGGTAATAAAGTTCCCAGCTGCTCCGGAATCAAGGAGGGCAATGACGTTCCGATAACGTTGAGCAACTTGAAGCGAGACTGGGAGATTACAATCTTGAGGAGATGGAGAGGAGATCATTACTCCTAGCCGGCCCTCTCCTTGGCGAGCTAGGATTTGGAGTTTCCCGGACGTTTGGGACAGGCATTAATGGTGTGAGACGGAGCTGCACAATAGAGACAGAGAAACTCGGAGAGACGTCTTCGGCGCTCAGCAGGAGTTAAACGGGAACGGCCAAGTTGCATGGGCTCATCTTTAGATGGTGACAGTTGACGAGGAGGAGGAGCAGAAGATTTTGGAGCAGATGATCTTCCACGCTCAGTTGCTCTCTCTCTGAAACGTAAATCAACTTTCGTGCAGAGTGAGATTAGCTCATCTAACTTAGAAGGTAAGTCTCTGGTAGCTAACTCATCTTTAATACGCTCAGATAAGCCATGCCAGAATGCAGCATACAGGGCCTCGTCGTTCCATGCCAGTTCGGATGCCAGGATCTGGAACTGTATCAGATATTGTCCTACAGTACGTGACCCCTGGCGTAAACGGAGAATCTCGGATGAAGCTGAGGTTACCCGGCCTGGCTCGTCGAAGATGCGCCTGAATGTTGACACGAAGGCAGTGTAGGAAGATAGCAGGGTGTCGGACCTCTCCCATAACGGTGATGCCCAATCAAGGGCTGAGCCACTGAGAAGAGAAATAATGTAGGCAATTTTTGTACGGTCACTGGGAAAATTGCCAGGTTGTAGCTCAAACTGAATCTCACACTGGTTGAGAAATCCCCTGCAGAATCTTGGAGATCCGTCAAATTTTGCTGGCGTTGGAAGATGAAGACGTGGAGCAGAAATGGGTAAGGTGGGTGGGGTTATAGCTGGAGTCACTGTGGTTGACGCACCAGACGCGCCTGATCCACGGAGAGTTGTCTGAATCCCATCCAGCCGAGTAGAGAGATCCTGGAGACAGCGGATGATGTGGCCCTGTGCAGCCTCCTGATGTTCTAGTCGGGCTGCCAGTTCTTGCATCGGCCAGGCCGCTTGATCCTGGTCTCCGGCTGGATTCATTAGGTCAGTGCTTACTGTCACAACTGAGGGCCTGAGCTGACGGGAGGCAGCCTCAGTTGTAGGGGCTGAGATGTACCGGAACCTGGGAGGTTGTATCAGACCCCTGGACATGTAAGTAACATGAATAATAACTGCCCGAAGGCGTGACCACGACAACTTGGATAAAAGTCAATGATGTTTATTATGACAACTCCGCAACACAGCAGCAGTAAAAGAAAACGTAAAAGTCAGCAAAGAATAAATACAGTTCCTGGGTACTACAGGATGGCAGGAGCCACAGGGCACTGGTAGTGTGAGATAGTTCTTATGATCTTCTAGATGGAAAGTCCTTACCAGGCCCGACTGTAGCAATGGAGATAACCCAGGATTGTGCCAGCTGGTGTTCCAGGAAAAGCTGGGTTGCTGAAGATAAAACAGCTGCTGTGGATACTGGCTGGAACCAGACTGTTGTTAGCACGGAGTGGATACTGGCTGGAACCAGTTAAATAATAAATGAACTTGGGAGCGATGGAATATGAACTGAAATGTAGAACTTGAGAGCGGAGAAATAATAATACCGGTGGAGAGTGGTAAAGTGTAGAAAGGACACCGGCCCTTTAAGGGAAGCTGTACTCTGCTGGAAGCTGAGCTGGAAGCAGGTAATGTTGTAGCTGGAAACAGATGAATCCACAATGGATTGGAGAGTCAGGCTACACCGCAGGTGGAATGCTGGTGCGGGTCTCTATGGTGGAAGTCTTGAGACAGGAGCTGGAACCTGGAAGACAATCACAGGAGAGAGACAAACAGGAACTAGGTTTGACAACCAAAGCACTGACGCCTTCCTTGCTCAGGCACAGTGTATTTATACCTGCAGCAAGGAAGGGATTGGCTAGGCAATTATGCAGATTATCAATACTGAGAACAGATTGGTGGAAATGATCAGCTGACAGAATCCAAGATGGCTGCGCCCATGCAGACACTTGGAGGGAAGTTTGGTTTGTAATCCATGTGGTAATGAAAACAGTAATGGCGGCGCCGGCCACCGGAGACAGGAGGCGCCAGGCTGACAGATGCACATCCAACCACGCGGACACAGCGGAGGCCGCGGCTGACGTAATCGCCACTCAGACACTCTGCATGCAGAAGTTCAGGGACGGCGGCGGAGGCCGCGGGAGACGCCATGCCAGGTGTAATATGGCGTTTACTGTGACAGCGTCCCAGAGTGACAGGAGAGGATACAGGAATGTACACATCAGGATAACAGATGGGATCCGGTCCTGGAGCGCTGAGCCAGCCTTAGGAGGCATCTGATGGGTAAGAAATGGCGTCCAGATACCCGGATCGTGACACCTATGACCTTTTGATATGATGCTAGGAGACAGTCCTGTGTCCAATGAACAATGAGATTGTAGGTCCCTTTGTAGTATACTGTACTCAGTGTATATAAGATCAGCCAGCCTGAACAGCTCCCTCACTCTCCACAAACGGTTTTCATATTGACTAACTCGGAGCTGGTACCAGGCTGCGCTGCGATCGTTCCCAGTGTGTGTAAGTAATTCTCTGTGATTATCTCGCTCTTTGTTTGTATTGGCCACATTCTCTCTCTCTCTCTCTCTGTTTAGTTTAAGATTGTAACGTTATTATATATTTCTGTCTAGATATTCTGTTAGAATTATATGTTAGTCTGTAGTGTATGACTTGTAACTGTTTTACCCCTTTTCGATATAACTAAAAGCTTGTTAGTAAAGGTGTTGGATCCTTAACACGGTATTGTGTGTTCATTACATTGCAGAGGGTAATAGGAGCGTCTCGATCGCTCAAACAGCTTTAGTGTTAACAAGGTTAAGCAGCGCTACATCGCTACAGTGTTTCAGTACAAGGTTTACAGTATAAGAATATCCTTTCTGTGTGTTACATTCAAGGTTTACTGATTGTCATCTTGTGAGCGTCTGCGCCGCTCGTGATCTCCTCGTGGTCTCAAGCGTCCGCTACGCTGATAGCGTAGCATTACGGTAGTCGCTCGCCTATAGCGTGCTCGACACCACGCATTAAGCTGTGAGCGAGCGTGCCGCATGTGCGTCTCGATCACGGCCTAGCGTATGCTACGCTAAATACGTACCCTTACGGTACCCCATACGCCAATTGCGTACTGTGTCTCTTACCCATTATTGTGAAGTTATAAGGTAATCTAAATCAGCATTATCAATTGGCGGCTCGTCCGTCCTCCACATATCCGCACTAGCGAAAACAAACGTTATCTGTCAGCAAGGGCGGGAAGGCAGTATCCCTTCGTATCGGGATACAGTAGTGCTGGCTAGATAAGCATCTGTTTCGCTACGTGAAGGAGTGCTGGTGGAATCCGGAACCGGAGGTAAGAACAATACGCTAGTGTCTTTTAAAACTGTTTATTTCTGTTTTGCGTACACAAGCACGCACACACCTGTATTTCTTTTCACTTGTGTATTTTCACATATCACTTTCCTAGTTGCCATTTCACAATTGATAACGTGCTGAGAAAGATTTGTTGCTATTGGTAGTTAAAGAGTAAAAATAATACGTTAAGGAGTAATTTGTAATACACGCGCACGGCTTGCCTAAAATACAAGGAAGTCTGGTGTGTTGTTCAGTAGATGATTATATTTAGAGATCATCTACATTGATATAAACGTGTTAATTGTATTTCTGTGGACATATCTGGCTGGCGTACACGTGTCTCTAACAAGGGGCAGAACGAGTGTACGCGACGCAAGGGTCGACGCACGGAGCGTATATTACGCAACGGAGCATCTGGGTACGCCCACATAATACAAATAACACGATAGTATTATTTTAAATAGGCGAAAAGGAGGCAACGCGATAATAGCGCAAGTCAATTTCAGTGTACAAAATTTTAAGCTAATAGATCCTTCTCTAATTTGCAACTCATCTGGACTGAACTGTGTTACTGAATGAAAGGGATTTCTGCGCAGAAACGAAAGTAAAGTGTATATGAGGTGAAAGAGTGTGTATACATATATATAAGTTTCTAATTTTTGGGGTTTGAACCAAAGGAAATCATCGAGTTCTCGTGAAGGTACATACGTGTAAGTGACTGCATGGTGGCTTGGGAGGCATCCCTTGTTAAACATTTAAAAAAGAGCATTAGAGTATAGCAGACCAGGAGGTCTACTGTAGCACAGACCAGGAGGTCCAGACAGACCAGGAGGTCCAGGTACAGCAGACTAAGAAGTCCGCTATAGATAAAGAGTAGCACAACAGCAGAAAGGGTTGGTGCGATACCCATATAGGCCATTAAGGTCAGGCTGAAGGAATTCGCAGCCACAATTTTCGATTCCACTGGTCGCTCCGCACATAAGATTAGTTGCTTATGTGCAGAACGATTGTACCGCACGTAATTGTGTGCATTAGTTAGTAACTTGACCCAGTACCATTTGCGTACGTTAGAGGGGTCATAAACGCTATTTGTACATTCTAACGTGATTTGTGTAATATTTTTTTATTTTAAGGGAAGTTCGCTAGTCACTTGGGAACTATCCAACAACCAGTAGTTACTGGAAAGGGTTAAGTGCTCTTCGGATCACACCCACATGTTCCAGTAAATACAGGTTCAGGTCGCTGGGGCCCTAGGTTGAGTACGTCAGCGCTAAGGCAGTGTGTGGGCGTATTGGTCGACGTGGGCGAGTGAGTGGAGTACTCGGTAAACTTCGCCGCCGGCCTGCCCAGGACATCTTGGTTTTGTAAGGGTTCGCTGAAGACCCTGATTTGAAGGTCAGAGGTAGTGAAAGCAACACCTGCAAGGATGGGGGCCAGTTGTTCAGGTAGGGGGCGATCAACCTCGGTTCGGGTTGACTTAGTAAACCGACCAATCGGGTCGGCAAGGTATGTAATGTGTGATAAATACGGATCACACACAGAGGTTTTGTGCGATGAATGGGAAAGAATGACTGTGCACGATGGGGAAAAGTTCCCACGGGTAGGCAGTTTTAGCCCATATGTGTTGCAAAATCTAAGGAGAAGGATATGTCTCATTAAATCTGCAAAGAGACGAATCAAACATTATGACTATTTACAGTTATGGCAGCAGGAGGGTGAAATACAGAGAGGATTGGCTCAGGCGGCTGGATCTAACCCTATCAAGAAACTGATAGCCACGGCGCCACCGCCGCCACCATACACTATGCTGAAACCATTTCACCACATATTGTAGAATCTACTCAGAAGGATGTTATTGGACTTAATCCCGTTAGGGTAATAGCAGTGCCAAATGGGAAAACTGACACTTCAGGAATCACTCCTGTCAGAAACATCGCCATGCACTGCCCCTTTTTTTCCCGAATGGAATTAAGAACAATGGTGTCTGAATTCCCTGATCCTAGGAAAGATCTAGCTGCTAGTCAGAAATACATTAGAGATCTAGGAAATACTGTGGAGCCCAATAACAAAGACTGGCAGATATTGCTGAGGGCATGCTTACCCTCCAATGTCGACTCAGCAAGATTTTTAGCTGACTGTAAATTAGATGAAGATGTACCCCTTACGGATGTGTACAACCAAGATAATGTAAAGAGAATAAATTTACAGTTAAAAGAGTATTTTCCAGCTGTTGCCAAATGGAATACATTTTTTTCCATCAAACAAAAAGAGGGAGAAACAGCTGCTGATTATTTTCATCGGGCACTACAGGAAATGGCTAAGTATACAGGCATAGAAGACATTTCGACAAATGTAAATCATAGAGCAGTAGCAGTATCTGTGTTAATGGAAGGTTTAAAAGAAGTATTAAGGACAAGGGTACAGACCACCCAACCATGTTGGCGAGGTCTGTCGGTGGCTACTTTGAGAGAGGCTGCTGTTGATCATGAACGGAATATCACCAGACACAGGGAGTCACAAAGTGATAAGTTAATGGCCGTAAGTATACAGGCCCTGACCACAAGGCCATCTCTGTATAAATCTCCGACCCCTGTGGGTAAGTCAAATGTGGTAACTTGTTATTACTGTCATAAAGAGGGACATTTTGCACGAGACTGTAAATCAAAGAATGCACAAAGATCATACCAACCCCCTAGACAATGACATGACACACGAAATTGGGAGCAAGGACCGCAGAGACGGAGTTATGAGCCACACACAGGGGAAACAAAAAGGTATCCCCCAAAAAGAGATTGGCAAGTCACTGATAGATCCCATTTACCCCCTTCACAGGTAATAGCTGCCAGCGCAATACAGGGAGGCCACCACGCACCATAGGGGCGAGGCCACACCTGTAATCTGCAGCCAGTGAAATTAATTGCGAACCTTGGAAGTGAACCCGAGGTCACAATTGATGTAGCTGGTAAATCTCTAAATTTCCTTGTAGATACGGGGGCGGCCAAGTCAGTGATAAATTCGACCGTGGGCATGAGAACCACTGGTAAAACAATTCCAGCCATGGGAGTAACAGGAGTAGTACAGCACTACCCTTTAAGCAAACCCGCAGAGATTACGATAGGGCCTTTGCATACCAAGCATTCTTTCCTGCTGGCTGCATCGGCTCCGACTAATCTCTTAGGGAGAGATTTACTGTGCAAAATGGGATGCGTCATATACTGTACTCCTGAAGGTGTGTTCTTGGACATACCCGAAAACCACGCTCAGGAAGCGCAGGATATGCTAGACTCCCCAACAAGATTAATGTCACACACTGTTATTGTAAATAGGTGTCCGTCCAAGGTAGAAGAAATGATTTCCCAGATACCGGAGTCACTTTGGACCAAAGATGGACAAGACACTGGATTGATGGCAAATGTAGCCCCAGTAGTTGTGCAAGTAAAAGATGGTAGGATAGCTCCAAAAATCCCACAATATCCTCTGAAGCCAGAGGTGGAGTTAGGAGTTTACCCTGTAATAGAGCGCTTGCTACAACAGGGCATTCTGGTAAGGACGTCCAGCACTGCAAATAGTCCCATCTTCCCTGTTAAAAAGAGTGGGGGGAGGGGTTACAGATTAGTGCAGGATCTAAGAGGGATCAACAAAATAGTTGAGAGTCAATTCCCCGTAGTGCCTAATCCAGCTGTCATCCTAATGCAAATCCCTCCCACTGCCAAATTTTTCACTGTGATTGACCTCTGCTCCGCTTTCTTCTCTGTACCTCTACACCCTGACAGCCAATACTTATTTGCATTTACATACAGAGGAGTTCAATATACATGGACTCGCTTACCCCAAGGTTTCATAGACAGTCCAAGTATTTTCTCACAAGCTCTGCATGATTGTTTACAGTCTTTCCAACCAGTGAGTGGATCAGTATTGATACAGTACGTGGACGATTTACTACTGTGTTCAGATTCATTGGAAGCGTCCCTGAGAGATACGAAACAGCTCCTGTCTCATCTTTCAGACACAGGACACAAGGTTTCCAAAGACAAGTTACAATTATGCCAGACTCGTGTGAAGTATTTGGGACACTGTCTAACACAAGGACTGAGACACCTTACCGCTGATAGAATTCAAGCAATTCGTGACATGACCCTGCCACAAACCCAGCAACAGATCAGAACGTTTTTAGGAATGTGTGGGTATTGCAGTAACTGGATCCCAGGTTTCTCTATCGTCCTAGTGGATGCTGGGGTTCCTGAAAGGACCATGGGGAATAGCGGCTCCGCAGGAGACAGGGCACAAAAAGTAAAGCTTTACGATCAGGTGGTGTGTACTGGCTCCTCCCCCTATGACCCTCCTCCAAGCCTCAGTTAGATTTTTGTGCCCGGCCGAGAAGGGTGCAATCTAGGTGGCTCTCCTAAAGAGCTGCTTAGAAAAGTTTAGCTTAGGTTTTTTATTTTACAGTGAGTCCTGCTGGCAACAGGATCACTGCAACGAGGGACTTAGGGGAGAAGAAGTGAACTCACCTGCGTGCAGGATGGATTGGCTTCTTGGCTACTGGACATTAGCTCCAGAGGGACGATCACAGGTACAGCCTGGATGGTCACCGGAGCCTCGCCGCCGGCCCCCTTGCAGATGCTGAAACGAGAAGAGGTCCAGAATCGGCGGCAGAAGACTCCTCAGTCTTCTTAAGGTAGCGCACAGCACTGCAGCTGTGCGCCATTTTCCTCTCAGCACACTTCACACGGCAGTCACTGAGGGTGCAGGGCGCTGGGAGGGGGGCGCCCTGGGAGGCAAATGAAAACCTATTTTGGCTAAAAATACCTCACATATAGCCTCCGGGGGCTATATGGAGATATTTAACCCCTGCCAGAATCCACTAAAGAGCGGGAGACGAGCCCGCCAAAAAAGGGGCGGGGCCTATCTCCTCAGCACACAGCGCCATTTTCCTCACACAGCTCCGCTGGTCAGGAAGGCTCACAGGCTCTCCCCTGCACTGCACTACAGAAACAGGGTAAAACAAGAGAGGGGGGGCAAAATTGTGGCAAAATTATATTATTAAAGCAGCTATACAGGGAGCACTTATTATAAGGCTATCCCTGTCATATATAGCGCTTTTTGGTGTGTGCTGGCAAACTCTCCCTCTGTCTCCCCAAAGGGCTAGTGGGGTCCTGTCTTCTTTAAGAGCATTCCCTGTGTGTCTGCTGTGGGTCGGTACGTGTGTGTCGACATGTATGAGGACGATATTGGTGTGGAGGCGGAGCAATTGCCAAATATGGGGATGTCACCCCCTAGGGGGTCGACACCAGAATGGATGCCTTTATTTATGGAATTACGGGATAGTGTCAACACGCTAAAGCAGTCGTTTGACGACATGAGACGGCCGGACAATCAATTAGCACCTGTCCAGGCGCCTCAAACACCGTCAGGGGCTGTAAAACGCCCTTTGCCTCAGTCGGTCGACACAGACCCAGACACAGGCACTGATTCCAGTGGCGACGGTGATGAATCAACCGTATTTTCCAGTAGGGCCACACGTTATATGATTTTGGCAATGAAGGAGGCGTTACATATTGCTGATACTACAGGTACCACAAAACAGGGTATTATGTGGGGTGTGAAAAAACTACCTATAGTTTTTCCTGAATCAGATGAATTAAATGAGGTGTGTGATGAAGCGTGGGTTGCCCCCGATAAAAAAATGCTAATTTCAAAGAAGTTATTGGCTTTATACCCTTTCCCGCCAGAGGTTAGGGCGCGCTGGGAAACACCTCCTAGGGTGGACAAGGCGCTCACACGCTTATCAAAACAAGTGGCGTTACCCTCTCCTGAGACGGCCGCACTTAAAGATCCAGCAGATAGGAGGATGGAAAATATCCAAAAAAGTATATACACACATACAGGTGTTATACTACGACCAGCTATAGCGACAGCCTGGATGTGCAGTGCTGGGGTAGCTTGGTCAGAGTCCCTGATTGAAAATATTGATACCCTGGATAGGGACAATGTTTTACTGTCTTTAGAGCAAATAAAGGATGCATTTCTTTATATGCGTGATGCACAGAGGGATATTTGCACACTGGCATCACGGGTAAGTGCTATGTCCATTTCGGCCAGAAGAAGTTTATGGACGCGACAGTGGTCAGGTGATGCGGACTCAAAACGGCATATGGAAGTTTTGCCGTATAAAGGGGAGGAGTTATTTGGTGTCGGTCTATCGGATTTGGTGGCCACGGCTACAGCCGGGAAATCCACCTTTTTACCTCAAGTCACTCCCCAACAGAAAAAGACACCGACTTTTCAACCGCAGCCCTTTCGTTCCTTTAAAAACAAGAGAGCAAAGGGATATTCATATCTGCCACGAGGCAGAGGAAGGGGGAAGAGACTGCAACAGGCAGCTCCTTCCCAGGAACAGAAGCCCTCCCCCGCTTCTACAAAAGCCTCAGCATGACGCTGGGGCTTCTCAAGCGGACTCGGGGGCGGTGGGGGGTCGTCTCAAGAATTTCAGCGCGCAGTGGGCTCACTCGCAGGTAGATCCCTGGATCCTGCAGATAATATCTCAGGGGTACAGGTTGGAACTAGAGACGGATCCACCTCGCCGTTTCCTGAAGTCTGCTTTACCAACGTCCCCCTCCGACAGGGTGACGGTCTTGGAAGCCATTCACAAGCTGTACTCTCAGCAGGTGATAGTCAAGGTACCTCTTTTACAACAAGGAAAGGGGTATTATTCCACTCTATTTGTGGTACCGAAGCCGGATGGCTCGGTAAGACCTATTCTAAATCTGAAATCCTTGAACCTGTACATAAAGAAGTTCAAGTTCAAGATGGAGTCACTCAGAGCAGTGATAGCGAACCTGGAAGAAGGGGACTTTATGGTATCCTTGGACATCAAGGATGCGTATCTCCACGTTCCAATTTACCCCTCACACCAGGGGTACCTCAGGTTCGTCGTACAGAACTGTCACTATCAGTTTCAGACGCTGCCGTTTGGATTGTCCACGGCACCTCGGGTCTTTACCAAGGTAATGGCCGAGATGATGATTCTTCTTCGAAGAAAAGGCGTATTAATTATCCCATACTTGGACGATCTCCTAATAAGGGCAAGGTCCAGAGAACAGCTAGAGATGGGATTAGCACTGTCTCAAGAAGTGCTAAAACAGCACGGGTGGATTCTGAATATTCCAAAATCCCAGTTAATTCCGACAACACGTCTGCTGTTCCTAGGGATGATTCTGGACACGGTTCAGAAAAAGGTTTTTCTCCCGGAGAAAAAAGCCAAGGAGTTATCCGAACTTGTCAGGAACCTCCTAAAACCAGGAAAGGTGTCTGTACATCAATGCACAAGAGTCCTGGGAAAAATGGTGGCTTCTTACGAAGCAATTCCATTCGGCAGATTCCACGCAAGAATTTTCCAGAGGGATCTGTTGGACAAATGGTCAGGGTCGCATCTTCAGATGCACCAGCGGATAACCCTGTCTCCAAGGACAAGGGTATCTCTTCTGTGGTGGTTGCAGAGTGCTCATCTATTGGAGGGCCGCAGATTCGGCATACAGGATTGGATCCTGGTGACCACGGACGCCAGCCTGAGAGGCTGGGGAGCAGTCACACAAGGAAGAAACTTCCAGGGCGTGTGGTCGAGCCTGGAAACGTCTCTTCACATAAACATTCTGGAACTAAGAGCAATCTACAATGCTCTAAGCCAGGCAGAACCTCTGCTTCAAGGAAAACCGGTGTTGATCCAGTCGGACAACATCACGGCAGTCGCCCATGTGAACAGACAGGGCGGCACAAGAAGCAGGAGTGCAATGGCAGAAGCTGCAAGGATTCTTCGCTGGGCAGAGAATCATGTGATAGCACTGTCAGCAGTGTTCATCCCGGGAGTGGACAACTGGGAAGCAGACTTCCTCAGCAGACACGACCTTCACCCGGGAGAGTGGGGTCTTCATCCAGAAGTTTTCCACATGCTGGTAACCCGTTGGGAAAGACCAATGGTGGACATGATGGCGTCTCGCCTCAACAAAAAACTGGACAGGTATTGCGCCAGGTCAAGAGATCCGCAGGCAATAGCAGTGGACGCGCTGGTAACGCCTTGGGTGTACCAGTCGGTGTATGTGTTTCCTCCTCTGCCTCTCATACCAAAAGTATTGAGAATTATACGGCAAAGAGGCGTAAGAACGATACTAGTCGTTCCGGATTGGCCAAGAAGGACTTGGTACCCGGAACTTCAAGAGATGATCACGGAAGATCCGTGGCCTCTACCTCTGAGAAGGGACTTGCTTCAGCAGGGTCCCTGTCTGTTTCAAGACTTACCGCGGCTGCATTTGACGGCATGGCGGTTGAACGCCGGATCCTAAAGGAAAAAGGCATGCCGGAAGAAGTCATTCCTACTTTGATTAAAGCAAGGAAGGAAGTAACCGCGCAACATTATCACCGCATTTGGCGAAAATATGTTGCGTGGTGCGAGGATCGGAGTGCTCCGACGGAGGAATTTCAACTGGGTCGATTCCTACATTTCCTGCAATCAGGATTGTCTATGGGTCTCAAATTGGGATCTATTAAGGTTCAAATTTCGGCCCTGTCGATTTTCTTCCAGAAAGAATTGGCTTCAGTTCCTGAAGTCCAGACTTTTGTTAAGGGAGTGCTGCATATACAGCCCCCTGTGGTGCCTCCAGTGGCACCGTGGGATCTCAATGTTGTTTTGGACTTTCTCAAATCTCATTGGTTTGAACCACTAAAAACTGTGGATTTGAAATATCTCACATGGAAAGTGACCATGCTACTAGCCCTGGCTTCGGCCAGGAGAGTGTCAGAACTGGCAGCTTTATCTTACAAAAGCCCATATCTGATTTTCCATTCGGACAGGGCAGAACTGCGGACTCGTCCGCATTTTCTCCCTAAGGTGGTGTCAGCATTTCATCTGAACCAGCCTATTGTAGTGCCTGCGGCTACAAGCGACTTGGAGGACTCCAAGTTGTTGGACGTTGTCAGAGCTTTAAAAATATACATTTCAAGGACAGCTGGAGTCAGGAAATCTGACTCACTGTTTATACTATATGCTCCCAACAAGTTGGGCGCTCCTGCGTCTAAGCAGACTATTGCTCGCTGGATTTGTAGTACGATTCAGCTTGCACATTCTGTGGCAGGCCTGCCACAGCCAAAATCGGTAAAAGCCCACTCCACAAGGAAGGTGGTTTCTTCTTGGGCGGCTGCCCGAGGGGTCTCGGCATTACAACTCTGCCGAGCGGCTACGTGGTCGGGGGAGAACACGTTTGTAAAATTCTACAAATTTGATACCCTGGCTAAGGAGGACCTGGAGTTCTCTCATTCGGTGCTGCAGAGTCATCCACACTCTCCCGCCCGTTTGGGAGCTTTGGTATAATCCCCATGGTCCTTTCAGGAACCCCAGCATCCACTAGGACGATAGAGAAAATAAGAATTTACTTACCGATAATTCTATTTCTCGGAGTCCGTAGTGGATGCTGGGCGCCCATCCCAAGTGCGGATTATCTGCAATAATTGTACATAGTTATTGTTACCTAATTCGGGTTATTGTTGTAGGGAGCCATCTTTCAGAGGCTCCTCTGTTATCATACTGTTAACTGGGTTTAGATCACAGGTTGTACGGTGTGATTGGTGTGGCTGGTATGAGTCTTACCCGGGATTCATAAATCCTTCCTTATTGTGTACGCTCGTCCGGGCACAGTATCCTAACTGAGGCTTGGAGGAGGGTCATAGGGGGAGGAGCCAGTACACACCACCTGATCGTAAAGCTTTACTTTTTGTGCCCTGTCTCCTGCGGAGCCGCTATTCCCCATGGTCCTTTCAGGAACCCCAGCATCCACTACGGACTCCGAGAAATAGAATTATCGGTAAGTAAATTCTTATTTTTTCCATACTAGCCCTACCTTTGCAGGAGATGGTATCATCAAGTAAACCTGATCGGATCTCGCACACAGATGAATCTGAGATGGCATTTGAAAGACTAAAACAGTGCCTAACACAGGCACCGGCATTAGGTATGCCTGACTATGGGAAACCCTTTGAGCTGTACGGAACAGAGAGTGCTGGTTGCGCAGCAGGTGTTTTAACCCAGAAGCATGGTGATGCCAGCAGGCCGGTAGCCTACTACAGCGCTCAGCTAGATACGGTAGCGCGATCCCTCCCCACATGCTTGCGAAGCGTTGCAGCAATAGCATTGCTAGTCACGAAAAGCGAAGATATAGTGCTAGGACACAACCTCACAATTCATACACCACATGCAGTGTCAGCCTTACTAAATTCTGCCCAAACCAGACACGTCTCATCAGCACGGTTTACAAGATGGGAATTGGCATTGATGGCCCCCGTAAACATTACCATAAGGAGATGCAGCGCATTAAATCCTGCAACGTATCTCCCAGGTGTGCCTGGACAGGCACAAAGGGTGGAGGATGAGAATAATGGTGAAGGAGGATTTAATACAGAGGATGACACACATGATTGTATGGAATATTTGACCCAAAATTTCACGGCAAGGCCTGACATCAGTGACAACCCACTGGAAGATGTAGATTTTACTTTCTACACTGACGGTAGTTGTCACAGACAGACGGACTCGGGAGACTTGTGTACTGGATACGCAGTCGTAGATGACCAAGGTACCATAGAAGCAGAACCGCTAGGCCCACCTGACTCAGCACAAGTTGCTGAACTGGTTGCCCTAACAAGAGCATGTGAATTGGCTAAGGGCAAGTCAGCCAATATCTACACAGATTCTAGGTACGCATTCGGAGTAGTCCATGATTTCGGAGCCCTATGGCGCCTCAGAAATTTCATGACGGCAGCTGGCACACCCGTAGCGCATGCAGCCCACATCAAAAGACTTCTAACAGCGATACAGGAACACGACAGAGTGGCTGTTATCAAGTGTAAAGCTCACACGTATAGCCAAGACCCGGTATCACTTGGTAACAGCCGAGCAGACGAAGCTGCTAAATCAGCAGCTAGTAACCCCATACAAACAGATAGTACACGACTGATGGTATTTAATACTGTAAACACACAGAAATTGTGTGAAATGCAAAATTTGTGTTCCCCACAGGAAAAGGCAGTTTGGAAGTCAAAAGGATATGACCAGGAGTCCTCAGGACTCTGGACAGATGGACATGGTAAACCAGTGGCACCCAGAGCATACCTTCCAAGTCTAGCGGAAGCAGCACATGGGCTGACTCATCTAGGCAAAGAAGGGATGTGCAAGCTAGTAAGAGCTTATTGGTGCGCCCCAGGATTTTCTTCCCACGCGGGTAAAAGAGCAATGACATGTCTCACCTGCTTGAGGAAAAATATCGGAAAGGCAATACCGACAGAGCCATCCCATATCCCTCCGACAGATGGCCCTTTCCAGGTAATACAAATTGATTTCATACAATTGCCACCTTGTAGAAATTTAAAGTATGTTTTGGTCTGTATTGATGTATTCTCAAATTGGGTTGAAGCATTTCCTGCGGCCACAAATACCGCTGTATTTACTGCAAAGAAAATTGTGCAGGAATTTGTGTGCAGATACGGTATCCCTAGAATAATTGAAAGTGATAGGGGTACCCATTTTACAGGTGAAGTCTTTCAAACAATGTGTAAATTGATGGGAATTAATAGTTAGCTGCATACTCCGTACCGCCCCAAGGCGAGCGCGAAGGTGGAAAGAGTAAACAGCACTATTAAAAATAAATTGAGCAAGGTAATGACTGAAACAGGACTGTTATGGCCTGAAGCGTTGCCAATCGTATTATACAGCATCAGAACCACTCCCAGGTCCCCGCTTAATCTGTCTCCTTTTGAAATTCTGTTTGGTCGACAACCCCATGTTATGATTAACCCCCAGGATGATTTGAAATGTAACAATGAAGTAACCGTAAAGTACTTGGTTAAGATGAGTAAGCAATTGAGGAATCAGAATGATAATCTAAAGTTGGTGATTCCTGATTTGCCAGACAGTAATTGTCATGACATTGAACCTGGGGATTATGTAATGATACGGAATTTTCTACGCTCAGGTTGCCTTATTGACAGATGGGAAGGACCATATCAAGTCTTATTGACCAGCACAACTGCTTTGAAGGTTGCCGAGAGAGAGACTTGGGTCCATTCGTCTCATTGTAAAAAGGTCACTGACCCAGAGAGGTCCCGTGATAAAGAACAGACGGTAGAGGTTGTATCACTAGAGTGTCTGTTCATGGAGGATTGAGACGACACCTGAGCGCTGAGAATAACGAGACCGGAAGCTTGTCGAGCCAGATTTCTTTTTCCCATTTGTTATTTTCTCCAGTTCCCACCTCCCTCCTATTTCCTTTCCCCCTTCTTATTTTTCTCCTTTTACTCCTCAAAGATGGACTTGCCCCAAGAGACTGTGATCCGGATTTTCCTGTTGACCATGATGTTGACCAGAGCAGTCTGTTTCGGTGAGAGTACCATGGAGGTCGAGAAAGGATCGGGAATGGGTTCTGATGACCAGGATGCAGGCGTAGATTTCCAAGAACAACATAATCTCCGAGTAAAGGTCCACAGACCCGTAATACGGGATAAGAAGGAATTCAAATGTATACTTCGCAATACCTCGAAGCTTGATTTAAAACACGTACGGCACGATGATACATGACCCCTCAAACATGGACTCATACATACATGCTTATACTATCTCACTAGGTCATACCTTTTTCCCACCTTCTTCTCTTCTCCCTTACCCAATCATAGAAATGTATTTTTACATGACATATATTTTTCTCTTTTTGAACTGTTTTTAGGAAGTGGCAGTTATTGATGACTGCCAAAGGGTGGACTGTCAAAGTCAGAAAAATATCACGCTGCACGTTGCCATATATTCACCTCATGCACGTGCCTGCTGCACGTGCACATTCTCTCCCGTGCGTGCGGATATACGCAGCCGCGTGATGGCGCCTCGGCCATGCGCTCGAGCGCGTGGTATGTGCATTTACGGTAGAGTTTGTGTGCGTCTAGCGGGCGACTTAATCGTTTAATAATAGAACCAAATAGCATGTTTTATAGATAATGTTCCCCTTAATAATAACTGTAAGTTTGTTTAATGTGACTTGTTCACGGACTTGGGAATCCCTCTTTTTATGGTACGAAGGGTCAGACAGGGTTTGAACAGCTGTGTCTGGTACCTAACTGAAGAGTATTTTAATAGCAACAATCCGGTGCTGGTTACGTAAAGATTAATTGCTCCTGCGTATAGTTATGGCCATTAGTAGATTCTGGACATTTCATATATTTGCGATTCATTATCCATGCGGCGGGAATCCGGAGATTCCCACCCACCTGAGCTGTTTGAAATAGTCACAGCCCACCTGTTCAAACTAACCTATGACCTTTTGATATGATGCTAGGAGACATTCCTGTGTCCAATAAACAATGAGATTGTAGGTCCCTTTGTAGTATACTGTACTCAGTGTATATAAGATCAGCCAGCCTGAACAGCTCCCTCACTCTCCACAAACGGTTTTCATATTGATTAACTCGGAGCTGGTACCAGGCTGCGCTGCGATCGTTCCCAGTGTGTGTAAGTAATTCTCTGTGATTATCTCGCTCTTTGTTTGTATTGGCCACATTCTCTCTCTCTCTGTTTAGTTTAAGATTGTAACGTTATTATATATTTCTGTCTAGATATTCTGTTAGAATTATATGTTAGTCTGTAGTGTATGACTTGTAACTGTTTTACCCCTTTTCTATATAACTAAAAGCTTGTTAGTAAAGGTGTTGGATCCTTAACACGGTATTGTGTGTTCATTACATTGCAGAGGGTAATAGGAGCGTCTCGATCGCTCAAACAGCTTTAGTGTTAACAAGGTTAAGCAGCGTTACATCGCTACAGTGTTTCAGTACAAGGTTTACAGTATAAGAATATCCTTTCTGTGTGTTACATTCAAGGTTTACTGATTGTCATCTTGTGAGCGTCTGCGCCGCTCGTGATCTCCTCGTGGTCTCGAGCGTCCGCTACGCTGATAGCGTAGCATTACGGTAGTCGCTCGCCTATAGCGTGCTCGACACCACGCATTAAGCTGTGAGCGAGCGTGCCGCATGTGCGTCTCGATCACGGCCTAGCGTATGCTACGCTAAATACGTACCCTTACGGTACCCCATACGCCAATTGCGTACTGTGTCTCTTACCCATTATTGTGAAGTTATAAGGTAATCTAAATCAGCATTATCAATTGGCGGCTCGTCCGTCCTCCACATATCCGCACTAGCGAAAACAAACGTTATCTGTCAGCAAGGGCGGGAAGGCAGTATCCCTTCGTATCGGGATACAGTAGTGCTGGCTAGATAAGCGTCTGTTTCGCTACGTGAAGGAGTGCTGGTGGAATCCGGAACCGGAGGTAAGAACAATACGCTAGTGTCTTTTAAAACTGTTTATTTCTGTTTTGCGTACACACGCACGCACACACCTGTATTTCTTTTCACTTGTGTATTTTCACATAGCACTTTCCTAGTTGCCATTTCACAATTGATAACGTGCTGAGAAAGATTTGTTGCTATTGGTAGTTAAAGAGTAAAAATAATACGTTAAGGAGTAATTTGTAATACACGCGCACGGCTTGCCTAAAATACAAGGAAGTCTGGTGTGGTGTTCAGTAGATGATTATATTTAAAGATCATCTACATTGATATAAACGTGTTAATTGTATTTCTGTGGACATATCTGGCTGGCGTACACGTGTCTCTAACAAGGGGCAGAACGAGTGTACGCGACGCAAGGGTCGACGCACGGAGCGTATATTACGCAACGGAGCGTCTGGGTACGCCCACATAATACAAATCACACGATAGTATTATTTTAAATAGGCGAAAAGGTGGCAACGCGATAATAGCGCAAGTCAATTTCAGTGTCCAAAATTTTAAGCTAATAGATCCTTCTCTAATTTGCAACTCATCTGGACTGAACTGTGTTACTGAATGAAAGGGATTTCTGCGCAGAAACGAAAGTAAAGTGTATATGAGGTGAAAGAGTGTGTATACATATATATAAGTTTCTAATTTTTGGGGTTTGAACCAAAGGAAATCATCGAGTTCTCGTGAAGGTACATACGTATAAGTGACTGCATGGTGGCTTGGGAGGCATCCCTTGTTAAACATTTAAAAAAGAGCATTAGAGTATAGCAGACCAGGAGGTCTACTGTAGCACAGACCAGGAGGTCCAGACAGACCAGGAGGTCCAGGTACAGCAGACTAAGAAGTCCGCTATAGATAAAGAGTAGCACAACAGCAGAAAGGGTTGGTGCGATACCCATATAGGCCATTAAGGTCAGGCTGAAGGAATTCGCAGCCACAATTTTCGATTCCACTGGTCGCTCCGCACATAAGATTAGTTGCTTATGTGCAGAACGATTGTACCGCACGTAATTGTGTGCATTAGTTAGTAACTTGACCCAGTACCATTTGCGTACGTTAGAGGGGTCATAAACGCTATTTGTACATTCTAACGTGATTTGTGTAATATTTTTTTATTTTAAGGGAAGTTCGCTAGTCACTTGGGAACTATCCAACAACCAATAGTTACTGGAAAGGGTTAAGTGCTCTTCGGATCACACCCACATGTTCCAGTAAATAGAGGTTCAGGTCGCAGGGGCCCTAGGTTGAGTACGCCAGCGCTAAGGCAGTGTGTGGGCGTATTGGTCGACGTGGGCGAGTGAGTGGAGTACTCGGTAAACTTCGCCGCCGGCCTGCCCAGGACATCTTGGTTTTGTAAGGGTTCGCTGAAGACCCTGATTTGAAGGTCAGAGGTAGTGAAAGCAACTCCTGCAAGGATGGGGGCCAGTGGTTCAGGTAGGGGGCGATCAACCTCGGTTCGGGTTGACTTAGTAAACTGACCAATCGGGTCGGCAAGGTATGTAATGTGTGAGAAATACGGATCACACACAGAGGTTTTGTGCGATGAATGGGAAAGAATGACTGTGCACGATGGGGAAAAGTTCCCACGGGTAGGCAGTTTTAGCCCAGATGTGTTGCAAAATCTAAGGAGAAGGATATGTCTCATTAAATCTGCAAAGAGACGAATCAAACATTATGACTATATACAGTTTCGGCAGCAGGAGGGTGAAATACAGAGAGGATTGGCTCAGGCGGCTGGATCTAACCCTATCAAGAAACTGATAGCCACGGCGCCACCGCCACCATACATAACGGGAGAGCGGGTGGTCACAGAGAATGGCACACTGGTGAATGATAAACATGCACTTAGTAACTGTATAAATGTTAAGAATAATGTGACTAAGATTATTGATGCAAATACTAACCCGTGCAAGCTGTACCCTGTTTTAAACTTTCCCCAGGAGTGTGATTAAGAGGATGAGCCAACAACAATATCGGCACTCTCTCTAGCAGCCACCATATCAGAAACAACAGTGGGCACGGCCCAACCCGTAAGATTAGCGTCAAAGCCCCCTAGCGGAGGGACAGGTGAGGTCGTATCATCTGGTAAGTACGGCACCATACACTATGCTGAAACCATTTCACCACATATTGTAGAATCTACTCAGAAGGATGTTATTGGACTTAATCCCGTTAGGGTAATAGCAGTGCCAAATGGGAAAACTGACACTTCAGGAATCACTCCTGTCAGAAACATCGCCATGCACTGCCCCTTTTCCCGAATGGAATTAAGAACAATGGTGTCTGAATTCCCTGATCCTAGGAAAGATCTAGCTGCTAGTCAGAAATACATTAGAGATCTAGGAAATACTGTGGAGCCCAATAACAAAGACTGGCAGATATTGCTGAGGGCATGCTTACCCTCCAATGTCGACTCAGCAAGATTTTTAGCTGACTGTAAATTAGATGAAGATGTACCCCTTACGGATGTGTACAACCAAGATAATGTAAAGAGAATAAATTTACAGTTAAAAGAGTATTTTCCAGCTGTTGCCAAATGGAATACATTTTTTTCCATCAAACAAAAAGAGGGAGAAACAGCTGCTGATTATTTTCATCGGGCACTACAGGAAATGGCTAAGTATACAGGCATAGAAGACATTTCGACAAATGTAAATCATAGAGCAGTAGCAGTATCTGTGTTAATGGAAGGTTTAAAAGAAGTATTAAGGACAAGGGTACAGACCACCCAACCATGTTGGCGAGGTCTGTCGGTGGCTACTTTGAGAGAGGCTGCTGTTGATCATGAACGGAATATCACCAGACACAGGGAGTCACAAAGTGATAAGTTAATGGCCGTAAGTATACAGGCCCTGACCACAAGGCCATCTCTGTATAAATCTCCGACCCCTGTGGGTAAGTCAAATGTGGTAACTTGTTATTACTGTCATAAAGAGGGACATTTTGCACGAGACTGTAAATCAAAGAATGCACAAAGATCATACCAACCCCCTAGACAACGACATGACACACGAAATTGGGAGCAAGGACCGCACAGACGGAGTTATGAGCCACACGCAGGGGAAACAAAAAGGTATCCCCCAAAAAGAGATTGGCAAGTCACTGATAGATCCCATTTACCCCCTTCACAGGTAATAGCTGCCAGCGCAATACAGGGAGGCCACCACGCACCATAGGGGCGAGGCCACACCTGTAATCTGCAGCCAGTGAAATTAATTGCGAACCTTGGAAGTGAACCCGAGGTCACAATTGATGTAGCTGGTAAATCTCTAAATTTCCTTGTAGATACGGGGGCGGCCAAGTCAGTGATAAATTCGACCGTGGGCATGAGAACCACTGGAAAAACAATTCCAGCCATGGGAGTAACAGGAGTAGTACAGCACTACCCTTTAAGCAAACCCGCAGAGATTACGATAGGGCCTTTGCATACCAAGCATTCTTTCCTGCTGGCTGCATCGGCTCCGACTAATCTCTTAGGGAGAGATTTACTGTGCAAAATGGGATGCGTCATATACTGTACTCCTGAAGGTGTGTTCTTGGACATACCCGAAAACCACGCTCAGGAAGCGCAGGATATGCTAGACTCCCCAACAAGATTAATGTCACACACTGTTATTGTAAATAGGTGTCCGTCCAAGGTAGAAGAAATGATTTCCCAGATACCGGAGTCACTTTGGACCAAAGATGGACAAGACACTGGATTGATGGCAAATGTAGCCCCAGTAGTTGTGCAAGTAAAAGGTGGTAGGATAGCTCCAAAAATCCCACAATATCCTCTGAAGCCAGAGGTGGAGTTAGGAGTTTACCCTGTAATAGAGCGCTTGCTACAACAGGGCATTCTGGTAAGGACGTCCAGCACTGCAAATAGTCCCATCTTCCCTGTTAAAAAGAGTTGGGGGAGGGGTTACAGATTAGTGCAGGATCTAAGAGGGATCAACAAAATAGTTGAGAGTCAATTCCCCGTAGTGCCTAATCCAGCTGTCATCCTAATGCAAATCCCTCCCACTGCCAAATTTTTCACTGTGATTGACCTCTGCTCCGCTTTCTTCTCGGTACCTCTACACCCTGACAGCCAATACTTATTTGCATTTACATACAGAGGAGTTCAATATACATGGACTCGCTTACCCCAAGGTTTCATAGACAGTCCAAGTATTTTCTCACAAGCTCTGCATGATTGTTTACAGTCTTTCCAACCAGTGAGTGGATCAGTATTGATACAGTACGTGGACGATTTACTACTGTGTTCAGATTCATTGGAAGCGTCCCTGAGAGATACGAAACAGCTCCTGTCTCATCTTTCAGACACAGGACACAAGGTTTCCAAAGACAAGTTACAATTATGCCAGACTCGTGTGAAGTATTTGGGACACTGTCTAACACAAGGACTGAGACACCTTACCGCTGATAGAATTCAAGCAATTCGTGACATGACCCTGCCACAAACCCAGCAACAGATCAGAACGTTTTTAGGAATGTGTGGGTATTGCCGTAACTGGATCCCAGGTTTTTCCATACTAGCCCTACCTTTGCAGGAGATGGTCTCATCAAGTAAACCTGATCGGATCTTGCACACAGACGAATCTGAGGTGGCATTTGAAAGACTAAAACAGTGCCTAACACAGGCACCGGCATTAGGTATGCCTGACTATGGGAAACCCTTTGAGCTGTACGGAACAGAGAGTGCTGGTTGCGCAGCAGGTGTTTTAACCCAGAAGCATGGTGATGCCAGCAGGCCGGTAGCCTACTACAGCGCTCAGCTAGATACGGTAGCGCGATCCCTCCCCACATGCTTGCGAAGCGTTGCAGCAATAGCATTGCTAGTCACGAAAAGCGAAGATGTAGTGCTAGGACACAACCTCACAATTCATACACCACATGCAGTGTCAGCCTTACTAAATTCTGCCCAAACCAGACACGTCTCATCAGCGCGGTTTACAAGATGGGAATTGGCATTGATGGCCCCCGTAAACATTACCATAAGGAGATGCAGCGCATTAAATCCTGCAACGTATCTCCCAGGTGTGCCTGGACAGGCACAAAGGGTGGAGGATGAGAATAATGGTGAAGGAGGATTTAATACAGAGGATGACACACATGATTGTATGGAATATTTGACCCAAAATTTCATGGCAAGGCCTGACATCAGTGACAACCCACTGGAAGATGTAGATTTTACTTTCTACACTGACGGTAGTTGTCACAGACAGACGGACTCGGGAGACTTGTGTACTGGATACGCAGTCGTAGATGACCAAGGTACCATAGAAGCAGAACCGCTAGGCCCACCTCACTCAGCACAAGTTGCTGAACTGGTTGCCCTAACCAGAGCATGTGAATTGGCTAAGGGCAAGTCAGCCAATATCTACACAGATTCTAGGTACGCATTCGGAGTAGTCCATGGTTTCGGAGCCCTATGGCGCCTCAGAAATTTCATGACGGCAGCTGGCACACCCGTAGCGCATGCAGCCCACATCAAAAGACTTCTAACAGCGATACAGGAACACGACAGAGTGGCTGTTATCAAGTGTAAAGCTCACACGTATAGCCAAGACCCGGTATCACTTGGTAACAGCCGAGCAGACGAAGCTGCTAAATCAGCAGCTAGTAACCCCATACAAACAGATAGTACACGACTGATGGTATTTAATACTGTAAACACACAGAAATTGTGTGAAATGCAAAATTTGTGTTCCCCACAGGAAAAGGCAGTTTGGAAGTCAAAAGGATATGACCAGGAGTCCTCAGGACTCTGGACAGATGGACATGGTAAACCAGTGGCACCCAGAGCATACCTTCCAAGTCTAGCGGAAGCAGCACATGGGCTGACTCATCTAGGCAAAGAAGGGATGTGCAAGCTAGTAAGAGCTTATTGGTGCGCCCCAGGATTTTCTTCCCACGCGGGTAAAAGAGCAATGACATGTCTCACCTGCTTGAGGAAGAATATCGGAAAGGCAATACCGACAGAGCCATCCCATATCCCTCCGACAGATGGCCCTTTCCAGGTAATACAAATTGATTTCATACAATTGCCACCTTGTAGAAATTTAAAGTATGTTTTGGTCTGTATTGATGTATTCTCAAATTGGGTTGAAGCATTTCCTGCGGCCACAAATACCGCTGTATTTACTGCAAAGAAAATTGTGCAGGAATTTGTGTGTAGATACGGTATCCCTAGAATAATTGAAAGTGATAGGGGTACCCATTTTACAGGTGAAGTCTTTCAAACAATGTGTAAGTTGATGGGAATTAATAGTAAGCTGCATACTCCGTACCGCCTCCAGGCGAGCGCGAAGGTGGAAAGAGTAAACAGCACTATTAAAAATAAATTGAGCAAGGTAATGACTGAAACAGGACTGTTATGGCCTGAAGTGTTGCCAATCGTATTATACAGCATCAGAACCACTCCCAGGTCCCCTTTTAATCTGTCTCCTTTTGAAATTCTGTTTGGTCGACAACCCCATGTTATGATTAACCCCCAGGATGATTTGAAATGTAACAATGAAGTAACCGTAAAGTACCTGGTTAAGATGAGTAAGCAATTGAGGAATCAGAATGATAATCTAAAGTTGGTGATTCCTGATTTGCCAGACAGTAATTGTCATGACATTGAACCTGGGGATTATGTAATGATACGGAATTTTCTACGCTCAGGTTGCCTTATTGACAGATGGGAAGGACCATATCAAGTCTTATTGACCAGCACAACTGCTTTGAAGGTTGCTGAGAGAGAGACTTGGGTCCATTCGTCTCATTGTAAAAAGGTCACTGACCCAGAGAGGTCCCGTGACAAAGAACAGACGGTAGAGGTTGTATCACTAGAGTGTCTGTTCAGGGAGGATTGAGACGACACCTGAGCGCTGAGAATAACGAGACCGGAAGCTTGTCGAGACAGATTTCTTTTTCCCATTTGTTATTTTCTCCAGTTCCCACCTCCCTCCTATTTCCTTTCCCCCTTCTTATTTTTCTCCTTTTACTCCTCAAAGATGGACTTGCCCCAAGAGACTGTGATCCGGATTTTCCTGTTGACCATGATGTTGACCAGAGCAGTCTGTTTCGGTGAGAGTACCATGGAGGTCGAGAAAGGATCGGGAATGGGTTCTGATGACCAGGATGCAGGCGTAGATTTCCAAGAACAACATAATCTCCGAGTAAAGGTACAAAGACATCCGCTTGGAAGAAGAATTTGACAACCTTTTACACAGACCATTGATGGACAATGCCATAGACCCCCATTTTCCCTAGTGACTCTAAAATTTTACGATAGCCCAACACTTCAAAGATTGTATGTCTATGGACATTGAGAAAGCTTTTTGCTCAAGCAATTATAGCAAAAGCATCGGGAGACTACAGTCAACATGTACATCGAGACAAGACATCAGACAAGACCTCAATCGGCAAATGTACATTAAACTCACATAGTTTATGACTGCATTTACCATAATTGCTTCTTATCTTCATCTCTACAACCTTCAGGTAATGACACACATAGTCGATAGGGAATACAGGCACAGATATCAGCACTCACATATCCCCCCATTCAAGTATCATCAACTAAAATGTGCTCCCCCATTTTGTTGCAACCAAAAGCCGAAAAGAGCTCGGTAAAGTTTGACAGCCCATCCACAGACCCGTAATACGGGATAAGAAGGAATTCAAATGTATACTTCGCAATACCTCGAAGCTTGATTTAAAACACGTACGGCACGATGATACATGACCCCTCAAACATGGACTCATACATACATGCTTCTACTATCTCACTAGGTCATACCTTTTTCCCACCTTCTTCTCTTCTCCCTTACCCAATCATAGAAATTTATTTTTACATGACATATATTTTTCTCTTTTTGAACTGTTTTTAGGAAGTGGCAGTTATTGATGACTGCCAAAGGGTGGACTGTCAAAGTCAGAAAAATATCACGCTGCACGTTGCCATATATTTACCTCATGCGCGTGCCTGCTGCACGTGCACATTCTCTCCTGTGCGTGCGGATATACGCAGCCGCGTGATGGCGCCTCGGCCATGCGCTCGAGCGCGTGGTATGTGCATTTACGGTAGAGTTTGTGTGCGTCTAGCGGGCGACTTAATCGTTTAATAATAGAACCAAATAGCATGTTTTATAGATAATGTTCCCCTTAATAATAACTGTAAGTTTGTTTAATGTGACTTGTTCACGGACTTGGGAATCCCTCTTTTTATGGTACGAAGGGTCAGACAGGGTTTGAACAGCTGTGTCTGGTACCTAACTGAAGAGTATTTTAATAGCAACAATCCGGTGCTGGTTAGGTAAAGATTAATCGCTCCTGCGTATAGTTATGGCCATTAGTAGATTCTGGACATTTCATATATTTGCGATTCATTATCCATGCGGCGGGAATCCGGAGATTCCCACCCACCTGAGCTGTTTGAAATAGTCACAGCCCACCTGTTCAAACTAACCTATGACCTTTTGATATGATGCTAGGAGACATTCCTGTGTCCAATGAACAATGAGATTGTAGGTCCCTTTGTAGTATACTGTACTCAGTGTATATAAGATCAGCCAGCCTGAACAGCTCCCTCACTCTCCACAAACGGTTTTCATATTGACTAACTCGGAGCTGGTACCAGGCTGCGCTGCGATCGTTCCCAGTGTGTGTAAGTAATTATCTGTGATTATCTTGCTATTTGTTTGTATTGGCCACATTCTCTCTCTCTCTCTCTCTGTTTAGTTTAAGATTGTAACGTTATTATATATTTCTGTCTAGATATTCTGTTAGAATTATATGTTAGTCTGTAGTGTATGACTTGTAACTGTTTTACCCCTTTTCGATATAACTAAAAGCTTGTTAGTAAAGGTGTTGGATCCTTAACACGGTATTGTGTGTTCATTACATTGCAGAGGGTAATAGGAGCGTCTCGATCGCTCAAACAGCTTTAGTGTTAACAAGGTTAAGCAGCGTTACATCGCTACAGTGTTTCAGTACAAGGTTTACAGTATAAGAATATCCTTTCTGTGTGTTACATTCAAGGTTTACTGATTGTCATCTTGTGAGCGTCTGCGCCGCTCGTGATCTCCTCGTGGTCTCGAGCGTCTGCTACGCTGATAGCGTAGCATTACGGTAGTCGCTCGCCTATAGCGTGCTCGACACCACGCATTAAGCTGTGAGCGAGCGTGCCGCATGTGCGTCTCGATCACGGCCTAGCGGATGCTACGCTAAATACGTACCCTTACGGTACCCCATACGCCAATTGCGTACTGTGTCTCTTACCCATTATTGTGAAATTATAAGGTAATCTAAATCAGCATTATCAATTGGCTGCTCGTCCGTCCTCCACATATCCGCACTAGCGAAAACAAACGTTATCTGTCAGCAAGGGCGGGAAGGCAGTATCCCTTCGTATCGGGATACAGTAGTGCTGGCTAGATAAGCGTCTGTTTCGCTACGTGAAGGAGTGCTGGTGGAATCCGGAACCGGAGGTAAGAACAATACGCTAGTGTCTTTTAAAACTGTTTATTTCTGTTTTGCGTACACACGCACGCACACACCTGTATTTCTTTTCACTTGTGTATTTTCACATATCACTTTCCTAGTTGCCATTTCACAATTGATAACGTGCTGAGAAAGATTTGTTGCTATTGGTAGTTAAAGAGTAAAAATAATACGTTAAGGAGTAATTTGTAATACACGCGCACGGCTTGCCTAAAATACAAGGAAGTCTGGTGTGGTGTTCAGTAGATGATTATATTTAAAGATCATCTACATTGATATAAACGTGTTAATTGTATTTCTGTGGACATATCTGGCTGGCGTACACGTGTCTCTAACAAGGGGCAGAACGAGTGTACGCGACGCAAGGGTTGACGCACGGAGCGTATATTACGCAACGGAGCGTCTGGGTACGCCCACATAATACAAATCACACGATAGTATTATTTTAAATAGGCGAAAAGGAGGCAACGCGATAATAGCGCAAGTCAATTTCAGTGTCCAAAATTTTAAGCTAATAGATCCTTCTCTAATTTGCAACTCATCTGGACTGAACTGTGTTACTGAATGAAAGGGATTTCTGCGCAGAAACGAAAGTAAAGTGTATATGAGGTGAAAGAGTGTGTATACATATATATAAGTTTCTAATTTTTGGGGTTTGAACCAAAGGAAATCATCGAGTTCTCGTGAAGGTACATACGTGTAAGTGACTGCATGGTGGCTTGGGAGGCATCCCTTGTTAAACATTTAAAAAAGAGCATTAGAGTATAGCAGACCAGGAGGTCTACTGTAGCACAGACCAGGAGGTCCAGACAGACCAGGAGGTCCAGGTACAGCAGACTAAGAAGTCCGCTATAGCTAAAGAGTAGCACAACACCAGAAAGGGTTGGTGCGATACCCATATAGGCCATTAAGGTCAGGCTGAAGGAATTCGCAGCCACAATTTTCGATTCCACTGGTCGCTCCGCACATAAGATTAGTTGGTTATGTGCAGAACGATTGTACCGCACGTAATTGTGTGCATTAGTTAGTAACTTGACCCAGTACCATTTGCGTACGTTAGAGGGGTCATAAACGCTATTTGTACATTCTAACGTGATTTGTGTAATATTTTTTTATTTTAAGGGAAGTTCGCTAGTCACTTGGGAACTATCCAACAACCAATAGTTACTGGAAAGGGTTAAGTGCTCTTCGGATCACACCCACATGTTCCAGTAAATAGAGGTTCAGGTCGCAGGGGCCCTAGGTTGAGTACGCCAGCGCTAAGGCAGTGTGTGGGCGTATTGGTCGACGTGGGCGAGTGAGTGGAGTACTCGGTAAACTTCGCCGCCGGCCTGCCCAGGACATCTTGGTTTTGTAAGGGTTCGCTGAAGACCCTGATTTGAAGGTCAGAGGTAGTGAAAGCAACACCTGCAAGGATGGGGGCCAGTTGTTCAGGTAGGGGGCGATCAACCTCGGTTCGGGTTGACTTAGTAAACCGACCAATCGGGTCGGCAAGGTATGTAATGTGTGAGAAATACGGATCACACACAGAGGTTTTGTGCGATGAATGGGAAAGAATGACTGTGCACGATGGGGAAAAGTTCCCACGGGTAGGCAGTTTTAGCCCAGATGTGTTGCAAAATCTAAGGAGAAGGATATGTCTCATTAAATCTGCAAAGAGACGAATCAAACATTATGACTATTTACAGTTATGGCAGCAGGAGGGTGAAATACAGAGAGGATTGGCTCAGGCGGCTGGATCTAACCCTATCAAGAAACTGATAGCCACGGCTCCACCGCCACCATACATAACGGGAGAGCGGATGGTCACAGAGAATGGCACACTGGTGAATGATAAACATGCACTTAGTAACTGTATAAATGTTAAGAATAATGTGACTAAGATTATTGATCCAAATACTAACCCGTGCAAGCTGTACCCTGTTTTAAACTTTCCCCAGGAGTGTGATCAAGAGGATGAGCCAACAACAATATCGGCACTCTCTCTAGCAGCCACCATAGCAGAAACAACAGTGGGCACGGGCCAACCCGTAAGATTAGCGTCAAAGCCCCCTAGCGGAGGGACAGGTGAGGTCGTATCATCTGGTAAGTACGGCACCATACACTATGCTGAAACCATTTCACCACATATTGTAGAATCTACTCAGAAGGATGTTATTGGACTTAATCCCGTTAGGGTAATAGCAGTGCCAAACGGGAAAACTGACACTTCAGGAATCACTCCTGTCAGAAACATCGCCATGCACTGCCCCTTTTCCCGGATGGAATTAAGAACAATGGTGTCTGAATTCCCTGATCCTAGGAAAGATCTAGCTGCTAGTCAGAAATACATTAGAGATCTAGGAAATATTGTGGAGCCCAATAACAAAGACTGGCAGATATTGCTGAGGGCATGCTTACCCTCCAATGTCGACTCAGCAAGATTTTTAGCTGACTGTAAATTAGATGAAGATGTACCCCTTACGGATGTGTACAACCAAGATAATGTAAAGAGAATAAATTTACAGTTAAAAGAGTATTTTCCAGCTGTTGCCAAATGGAATAAAATTTTTTCCATCAAACAAAAAGAGGGAGAAACAGCTGCTGATTATTTTCATCGGGCACTACAGGAAATGGCTAAGTATACAGGCATAGAAGACATTTCGACAAATGTAAATCATAGAGCAGTAGCAGTATCTGTGTTAATGGAAGGTTTAAAAGAAGTATTAAGGACAAGGGTACAGACCACCCAACCATGTTGGCGAGGTCTGTCGGTGGCTACTTTGAGAGAGGCTGCTGTTGATCATGAACGGAATATCACCAGACACAGGGAGTCACAAAGTGATAAGTTAATGGCCGTAAGTATACAGGCCCTGACCACAAGGCCATCTCTGTATAAATCTCCGACCCCTGTAGGTAAGTCAAATGTGGTAACTTGTTATTACTGTCATAAAGAGGGAAATTTTGCACGAGACTGTAAATCAAAGAATGCACAAAGATCATACCAACCCCCTAGACAACGACATGACACACGAAATTGGGAGCAAGGACCGCAGAGACGGAGTTATGAGCCACACGCAGGGGAAACAAAAAGGTATCCCCCAAAAAGAGATTGGCAAGTCACTGATAGATCCCATTTACCCCCTTCACAGGTAATAGCTGCCAGCGCAATACAGGGAGGCCACCACGCACCATAGGGGCGAGGCCACACCTGTAATCTGCAGCCAGTGAAATTAATTGCGAACCTTGGAAGTGAACCCGAGGTCACAATTGATGTAGCTGGTAAATCTCTAAATTTCCTTGTAGATACGGGGGCGGCCAAGTCAGTGATAAATTCGACCGTGGGCATGAGAACCACTGGTAAAACAATTCCAGCCATGGGAGTAACAGGAGTAGTACAGCACTACCCTTTAAGCAAACCCGCAGAGATTACGATAGGGCCTTTGCATACCAAGCATTCTTTCCTGCTGGCTGCATCGGCTCCGACTAATCTCTTAGGGAGAGATTTACTGTGCAAAATGGGATGCGTCATATACTGTACTCCTGAAGGTGTGTTCTTGGACATACCCGAAAACCACGCTCAGGAAGCGCAGGATATGCTAGACTCCCCAACAAGATTAATGTCACACACTGTTATTGTAAATAGGTGTCCGTCCAAGGTAGAAGAAATGATTTCCCAGATACCGGAGTCACTTTGGACCAAAGATGGACAAGACACTGGATTGATGGCAAATGTAGCCCCAGTAGTTGTGCAAGTAAAAGATGGTAGGATAGCTCCAAAAATCCCACAATATCCTCTGAAGCCAGAGGTGGAGTTAGGAGTTTACCCTGTAATAGAGCGCTTGCTACAACAGGGCATTCTGGTAAGGACGTCCAGCACTGCAAATAGTCCCATCTTCCCTGTTAAAAAGAGTGGGGGGAGGGGTTACAGATTAGTGCAGGATCTAAGAGAGATCAACAAAATAGTTGAGAGTCAATTCCCCGTAGTGCCTAATCCAGCTGTCATCCTAATGCAAATCCCTCCCACTGCCAAATTTTTCACTGTGATTGACCTCTGCTCCGCTTACTTCTCGGTACCTCTACACCCTGACAGCCAATACTTATTTGCATTTACATACAGAGGAGTTCAATATACATGGACTCGCTTACCCCAAGGTTTCATAGACAGTCCAAGTATTTTCTCACAAGCTCTGCATGATTGTTTACAGTCTTTCCAACCAGTGAGTGGATCAGTATTGATACAGTACGTGGACGATTTACTACTGTGTTCAGATTCATTGGAAGCGTCCCTGAGAGATACGAAACAGCTCCTGTCTCATCTTTCAGACACAGGACACAAGGTTTCCAAAGACAAGTTACAATTATGCCAGACTCGTGTGAAGTATTTGGGACACTGTCTAACACAAGGACTGAGACACCTTACCGCTGATAGAATTCAAGCAATTCGTGACATGACCCTGCCACAAACCCAGCAACAGATCAGAACGTTTTTAGGAATGTGTGGGTATTGCCGTAACTGGATCCCAGGTTTTTCCATACTAGCCCTACCTTTGCAGGAGATGGTCTCATCAAGTAAACCTGATCGGATCTAGCACACAGACGAATCTGAGATGGCATTTGAAAGACTAAAACAGTGCCTAACACAGGCACCGGCATTAGGTATGCCTGACTATGGGAAACCCTTTGAGCTGTACGGAACAGAGAGTGCTGGTTGCGCAGCAGGTGTTTTAACCCAGAAGCATGGTGATGCCAGCAGGCCGGTAGCCTACTACAGCGCTCAGCTAGATACGGTAGCGCGATCCCTCCTCACATGCTTGCGAAGCGTTGCAGCAATAGCATTGCTAGTCACGAAAAGCGAAGATGTAGTGCTAGGACACAACCTCACAATTCATACACCACATGCAGTGTCAGCCTTACTAAATTCTGCCCAAACCAGACACGTCTCATCAGCGCGGTTTACAAGATGGGAATTGGCATTGATGGCCCCCGTAAACATTACCATAAGGAGATGCAGCGCATTAAATCCTGCAACGTATCTCCCAGGTGTGCCTGGACAGGCACAAAGGGTGGAGGATGAGAATAATGGTGAAGGAGGATTTAATACAGAGGATGACACACATGATTGTATGGAATATTTGACCCAAAATTTCATGGCAAGGCCTGACATCAGTGACAACCCACTGGAAGATGTAGATTTTACTTTCTACACTGACGGTAGTTGTCACAGACAGACGGACTCGGGAGACTTGTGTACTGGATACGCAGTCGTAGATGACCAAGGTACCATAGAAGCAGAACCGCTAGGCCCACCTCACTCAGCACAAGTTGCTGAACTGGTTGCCCTAACCAGAGCATGTGAATTGGCTAAGGGCAAGTCAGCCAATATCTACACAGATTCTAGGTACGCATTCGGAGTAGTCCATGATTTCGGAGCCCTGGCACACCCGTAGCGCATGCAGCCCACATCAAAAGACTTCTAACAGCGATACAGGAACCCGACAGAGTGGCTGTTATCAAGTGTAAAGCTCACACGTATAGCCAAGACCCGGTATCACTTGGTAACAGCCGAGCAGACGAAGTTGCTAAATCAGCAGCTAGTAACCCCATACAAACAGATAGTACACGACTGATGGTATTTAATACTGTAAACACACAGAAATTGTGTGAAATGCAAAATTTGTGTTCCCCACAGGAAAAGGCAGTTTGGAAGTCAAAAGGATATGACCAGGAGTCCTCAGGACTCTGGACAGATGGACATGGTAAACCAGTGGCACCCAGAGCATACCTTCCAAGTCTAGCGGAAGCAGCACATGGGCTGACTCATCTAGGCAAAGAAGGGATGTGCAAGCTAGTAAGAGCTTATTGGTGCGCCCCAGGATTTTCTTCCCACGCGGGTAAAAGAGCAATGACATGTCTCACCTGCTTGAGGAAAAATATCGGAAAGGCAATACCGACAGAGCCATCCCATATCCCTCCGACAGATGGCCCTTTCCAGGTAATACAAATTGATTTCATACAATTGCCACCTTGTAGAAATTTAAAGTATGTTTTGGTCTGTATTGATGTATTCTCAAATTGGGTTGAAGCATTTCCTGCGGCCACAAATACCGCTGTATTTACTGCAAAGAAAATTGTGCAGGAATTTGTGTGTAGATACGGTATCCCTAGAATAATTGAAAGTGATAGGGGTACCCATTTTACAGGTGAAGTCTTTCAAACAATGTGTAAGTTGATGGGAATTAATAGTAAGCTGCATACTCCGTACCGCCCCCAGGCGAGCGCGAAGGTGGAAAGAGTAAACAGCACTATTAAAAATAAATTGAGCAAGGTAATGACTGAAACAGGACTGTTATGGCCTGAAGCGTTGCCAATCGTATTATACAGCATCAGAACCACTCCCAGGTCCCCTCTTAATCTGTCTCCTTTTGAAATTCTGTTTGGTCGACAACCCCATGTTATGATTAACCCCCAGGATGATTTGAAATGTAACAATGAAGTAACCGTAAAGTACTTGGTTAAGATGAGTAAGCAATTGAGGAATCAGAATGTTAATCTAAAGTTGGTGATTCCTGATTTGCCAGACAGTAATTGTCATGACATTGAACCTGGGGATTATGTAATGATACAGAATTTTCTACGCTCAGGTTGCCTTATTGACAGATGGGAAGGACCATATCAAGTCTTATTGACCAGCACAACTGCTTTGAAGGTTGCCGAGAGAGAGACTTGGGTCCATTCGTCTCATTGTAAAAGGTCACTGACCCAGAGAGGTCCCGTGATAAAGAACAGACGGTAGAGGTTGTATCACTAGAGTGTCTGTTCATGGAGGATTGAGACGACACCTGAGCGCTGAGAATAACGAGACCGGAAGCTTGTCGAGCCAGATTTCTTTTTCCCATTTGTTATTTTCTCCAGTTCCCACCTCCCTCCTATTTCCTTTCCCCCTTCTTATTTTTCTCCTTTTACTCCTCAAAGATGGACTTGCCCCAAGAGACTGTGATCCGGATTTTCCTGTTGACCATGATGTTGACCAGAGCAGTCTGTTTCGGTGAGAGTACCATGGAGGTCGAGAAAGGATCGGGAATGGGTTCTGATGACCAGGATGCAGGCGTAGATTTCCAAGAACAACATAATCTCCGAGTAAAGGTACAAAGACATCCGCTTGGAAGAAGAATTTGACAACCTTTTACACAGACCATTGATGGACAATGCCATAGACCCCCATTTTCCCTAGTGACTCTAAAATGTTACGATAGCCCAACACTTCAAAGATTGTAAGTCTATGGACATTGAGAAAGCTTTTTGCTCAAGCAATTATAGCAAAAGCATCGGGAGACTACAGTCAACATGTACATCGAGACAAGACATCAGACAAGACCTCAATCGGCAAATGTACATTAAACTCACATAGTTTATGACTGCATTTACCATAATTGCTTCTTATCTTCATCTCTACAACCTTCAGGTAATGACACACATAGTCGATAGGGAATACAGGCACAGATATCAGCACTCACATATCCCCCCATTCATGTATCATCAACTAAAATGTGCTCCCCCATTTTGTTGCAACCAAAAGCCGAAAAGAGCTCGGTAAAGTTTGACAGCCCATCCACAGACCCGTAATACGGGATAAGAAGGAATTCAAATGTATACTTCGCAATACCTCGAAGCTTGATTTAAAACACGTACGGCACGATGATACATGACCCCTCAAACATGGACTCATACATACATGCTTCTACTATCTCACTAGGTAATACCTTTTCCCCACCTTCTTCTCTTCTCCCTTACCCAATCATAGAAATGTATTTTTACATGACATATATTTTTCTCTTTTTGAACTGTTTTTAGGAAGTGGCAGTTATTGATGACTGCCAAAGGGTGGACTGTCAAAGTCAGAAAAATATCACGCTGCACGTTGCCATATATTCACATCATGCGCGTGCCTGCTGCACGTGCACATTCTCTCCCGTGCGTGCGGATATACGCAGCCGCGTGATGGCGCCTCGGCCATGCGCTCGAGCGCATGGTATGTGCATTTACGGTAGAGTTTGTGTGCGTCTAGCGGGCGACTTAATCGTTTAATAATAGAACCAAATAGCATGTTTTATAGATAATGTTCCCCTTAATAATAACTGTAAGTTTGTTTAATGTGACTTGTTCACGGACTTGGGAATCCCTCTTTTTATGGTACGAAGGGTCAGACAGGGTTTGAACAGCTGTGTCTGGTACCTAACTGAAGAGTATTTTAATAGCAACAATCCGGTGCTGGTTAGGTAAAGATTAATCGCTCCTGCATATAGTTATGGCCATTAGTAGATTCTGGACATTTCATATATTTGCGATTCATTATCCATGCGGCGGGAATCCGGAGATTCCCACCCACCTGAGCTGTTTGAAATAGTCACAGCCCACCTGTTCAAACTAACCTATGACCTTTTGATATGATGCTAGGAGACATTCCTGTGTCCAATAAACAATGAGATTGTAGGTCCCTTTGTAGTATACTGTACTCAGTGTATATAAGATCAGCCAGCCTGAACAGCTCCCTCACTCTCCACAAACGGTTTTCATATTGACTAACTCGGAGCTGGTACCAGGCTGCGCTGCGATCGTTCCCAGTGTGTGTAAGTAATTCTCTGTGATTATCTCGCTCTTTGTTTGTATTGGCCACATTCTCTCTCTCTCTCTGTTTAGTTTAAGATTGTAACGTTATTATATATTTCTGTCTAGATATTCTGTTAGAATTATATGTTAGTCTGTAGTGTATGACTTGTAACTGTTTTACCCCTTTTCGATATAACTAAAAGCTTGTTAGTGTCTTGGGTGTGCCACCTGTAACACCTTGCAAACAGGTACTACCTTTAACCATCCGCAAACAGGTCAGAAAATACCTATTAAACATCGCCTTACATGCACCACTACTCATGTTATATATTTGCTCACATGCCCGTGTGGTCTTGCCTATGTGGGCAAGACCATACGACAATTTAGGGAAAGGATGGCACTTCACAGGAGTGCCATTAAAAAAGCATTCGAGAAGGGCTCCAGTGACCAGCCATTTGCTCGCCACTGTCTGTCAGCTAAACATGGGGTGGCAAGCATCCTTATTGCCCATACCCCCATTTCTTTGAGGGGTGGTAATAGGGATAGGTTACTTTTACAGAGGGAATCTTGTTGGATTTTTAGGCTAGGAACACTGTCCCCTGGTGGTCTTAATGAAAACTTGGGATTACAGTGTTTCCTTTAGGCCCATTTAATCCCTAAGGGTATATTTATATGTCCTTTGAAGGGGAGGTTGTTTACCATTGAGTAATTCCTGTGCTTTCAAGATTAGAAGAATTTAATATCAGAAGTACTCACTATTACTATTGAGACGTTATTATAGTGATTGATGGGAATTGTTAGGATTTTTCCCCCTAAACGGTGATGTTTATGCATTTTAAATGTGCTGTCTTACGTTGTATTTATGTATGTTTTTTCTTCAGGTTTTATGGGAGCCTGTAATTGAGTTTTGTATGTTGCCATGACGATCTCCCCGTCCCGCGGCGCACCGTGACGTCATAGCCCAGCGACACGGAAGCATGAAGCATGTGCAGGCGGGCGGCAGCGCCGTGAGGACAGGTGAGTACAATCTCTGCACTGATGTCTTTTTCTGTGTTGTATTTAAGCTCTGTATGTGTGGTTTTTCATTGTTGTCTAGCCCTGAGGACGGGGAGTTTCCCCGAAACATGTAGGCAAATAAAGGGACATTTTCTTTGCATTTACCAGCCTGCTTGAGTGCCACCAATTTATTCACTCTATTCTTGTCAATTGTTGACCTGGAGGGCACCGCAGCAAAGGAACTTTATTTATATCTTTTGGAGTGCCGGTATTACCTTTGAAATATTTTTGGTCTGACTCCTGCTGAGTGGTCTTTCCTATCATGGCACCCGGTGATGAATAATTTATCCAGGACTCCGATATCTGCTGTGGCTGTACTCACTGGCAGCCTTTTAGAGTCACGTCATCGTTTATAGGGGATTGTGTTGATAACTCCTATCTGACGTCAGTAGCTTTCCAAACTATCTATTTGTCAGTTTTATTATGGAGCATAATCCTGACATGAATGCTACACTTGAATTAGTGCATCAGGATGCACGTGAACGTTTGAGTTTCTCGGACGCAGAAGCTAATGCCATTCTGGTGGACAGGAGGCTGATGGATGAAACGGTTTCCAATACAAACGAGGAGCTGTATCGACAATGGATAAAATTAAAACAAAGGGAATGTGATTACATGTATCACGGTATTACGTTATCCGATTATTACCGGAGTAATTTAATTCCCCGTGGCTTCAGGATTGCCAACTCGCCGACGATAGGTCGCTATAATGCACAATTCTGTCGTCGGTGGGTGGCAATTTTGAATAAGTGCTCGATGGACCTTATCCTGTTGGTGGTGGAGGAGTCAACCCGGGAATTAAATTTGGTCAAAGAGCAGATTCAATCTTTTGAGCAACAGCACAAAGCTAATATATGTGCGGACACACAGGCTGACTGGATGAATAAACTGAATACCCAGATTGAAAAATACCGGCAAGATCTTATACGGTTTAAAAAGGATAAGCTTACTAAAGTCCAAAGAGACTATGCACAAAGGCAGGTTTACCCTTGGTTGGGTAGTTCAAGACCAAATCAGCCGCAAAATTCATCTAGACGCCGACAGCAAAATTGGCGACGCAGGGATCAACCTGGTATGTCGTCTTCCGCCAGTGACTCTGATATAACCTCAGCACCATCAACATCGACCGAGAGAGCGGTCCCTTTAGGACAAGCTCAAGCGGGGGCTCAAGGACGTCCCAACCGCAATCCTACAAGCGGCTGCGGCAGAGGACGAGGAGGTCCAAACAAAATCAAAGGATCATACGAGCTAAGACCGCCACGTCATTAAAAGAGCTTGTCTTTAACCTTTCATCAACTCCTCTTACTGATCAAGAATATGGTCTTTTGGCCAAGGGACTTTCTTTTGTCCCCACTACGATCCCAGATCCACTGGAATGGAAAGCTGATATTTACCGTCTGAATAGGACTTTGAAGCGAAAGGAATACTTCAACTGTAGAGCCTCTCGGCAGATATCTCGGGAGGTGAAATACCTACACAGCTTTTGAAAATAGCCCCCAAATCTCAATTTGACCCCCCTAGTCAAAACTCGTCCATTAGGACTTTTATCCGCACGGTGGAGAGAGAAGGCCCTCAAGCTATGAACGAGCCGGTATATTCTAACCTCACCTTTGAAGAGCGTACCACACTTAGAAATTTGTCTACTAGAACTGACATTATAATTCGTAAAGCGGATAAGGGAGGGTCTATAGTCGTTCAAGATATTGGGGCTTACATAGCTGAATGTGAACGCCAGTTGAGTGATCCCTCTGTATACTCCTGCCTTAAAAAAGATCCTACTAAGGATTATAAAAAAGAGCTGGACATTTATCTAAAAGAGTCCAGTGGTTTGGGCATTATATCCCAAGATGTTTGCACTGCCCTTACGGTTGACTTCCCGGTAGCACCTCTTTTTTACACCTTGCCTAAGGTGCACAAGACCTTGGAGAATCCTCCGGGTCGTCCAATTGTGTTAGCAAGGGGCGCATTGTATCAGCCTATTGCTGTCTACCTGGATGCCTACCTTAATCCCTGTGTTCAAGCTTTGCCCTCCTTTCTCAAGGACACGTCGTCCCTCTTGCTGCAACTACAGCAATTGGGTACGGTACCCATTAATACCCTGTTGTGTAGTGCTGATGTTACCAGCCTCTACACCTGCATCCCACATGATGCAGGTGTGGAGGCAGTAAGAGCACTCATTGAAGGTAATGCCTCATATGAGGGCCCAGAATTATCTTTTTTCCTACACCTGTTGAGTTTGGTTTTGAAGAGAAATTATTTTGTGTTTAATGGGGAATTTTATTTACAGTTATCTGGGTGTGCGATGGGGTCTGCAGTGGCCCCATCGTACGCCAATGCTTTCATGTATCATCTTGAGAACACTATGTTTCATCTTGACCCCTTTGTTAGTTCCCATGTGATATACTATAGGCGTTATATTGACGACCTTCTGGTCTGTTGGAGTGGTTCCAGGGAAGAGTTGACTATGTTATGGGATCAACACAATGCGACAGAACATGTGGTGAAATTCACATATGTAATTGATAATAAGCAAATTAATTATCTGGATGTCTCCATCACCCTTAACTCTGGTCAGCTTAGTACTTCCCTATTTGTTAAGAACACCGATAGGAATACTTATTTGAACTATCAAAGTTTTCAACCACTTGCATTAAAGAAAGGTTTGCCGTACTCACAGTTCTTGCGGGTTCGGCGTTCACGTCAGACCCTCAAGATACCAATAGGGCCCTCGATGAAATGTTATTGAGGTTTGCTCAAAGGGGGTATCCGATTAGGGAACTAGAAAAATCAAAGGAGGCAGTTCTTCGTATCCCTAGGCAGCAATTGTTAAATCCCAGAACCAATCAGAATACTACAGCAGACAGATTACCATGTGTGAGTAGATTTACTACGAGTTCAAAACGGACAGTGAGTAAGGCCAAACAACTGTGGCCTATCATACAAACAGAGACAGCTTTGAGTAATCTATCTAATACCAGATTATTACCTAGTCATACTAGGGGCAATAACATAGGGGACCACGTGGTTCGTCTTGATGTCACCAATATGGCCAGATGTGACCAAACCCATTTTCTTAGACCTAAGATGGGATGTTATAGGTGTCTTGGGTGTGCCACCTGTAACACCTTGCAAACAGGTACTACCTTTAACCATCCGCAAACAGGTCAGAAAATACCTATTAAACATCGCCTTACATGCACCACTACTCATGTTATATATTTGCTCACATGCCCGTGTGGTCTTGCCTATGTGGGCAAGACCATACGACAATTTAGGGAAAGGATGGCACTTCACAGGAGTGCCATTAAAAAAGCATTCGAGAAGGGCTCCAGTGACCAGCCATTTGCTCGCAACTGTCTGTCAGCTAAACATGGGGTGGCAAGCATCCGTGCTATCCTTATTGACCATACCCCCATTTCTTTGAGGGGTGGTAATAGGGATAGGTTACTTTTACAGAGGGAATCTCGTTGGATTTTTAGGCTAGGAACACTGTCCCCTGGTGGTCTTAATGAAAACTTGGGATTACAGTGTTTCCTTTAGGCCCATTTAATCCCTAAGGGTATATTTATATGTCCTTTGAATGGGAGGTTGTTTACTATTGAGTAATTCCTGTGCTTTCAAGATTAGAAGAATTTAATATCAGAAGTACTCACTATTACTATTGAGACGTTATTATAGTGATTGATGGGAATTGTTAGGATTTTTCCCCCTAAACGGTGATGTTTATGTATTTTAAATGTGCTGTCTTACGTTGTATTTATGTATGTTTTTTCTTCAGGTTTTATGGGAGCCTGTAATTGAGTTTTGTATGTTGCCATGACGATCTCCCCATCCCGCGGCGCACCGTGACGTCATAGCCCGGCGACACAGAAGCGTGCAGCATGTGCAGGCGGGCGGCAGCGCCGTGAGGGCAGGTGAGTACAATCTCTGCACTGATGTCTTTTTCTGTGTTGTATTTAAGCTCTGTATGTGTGGTTTTTCATTGTTGTCTAGCCCTGAGGACGGGGAGTTTCCCCGAAACATGTAGGCAAATAAAGGGACATTTTCTTTGCATTTACCAGCCTGCTTGAGTGCCACCAATTTCTTCACTCTATTCTTGTCAATTGTTGACCTGGAGGGCACCGCAGCAAAGGAACTTTATTTATATCTTTTGGAGTGCCGGAATTACCTTTGAAATAAATATATATATATATATTATAAGGGCACGGTCGTGCCCTTATATTAAGGCTGAATCGAACAAACGGAATTCTCCCATAGGGAACTTCTGAGATGGGGGCATGGTGTTTGAGGGGCTACACCTCAAAACTGATTGGACGTACCGAGCTGAAATTTGGCATGGACGTGTAGAATCGTCACCCGCTGGTGCATGCCAAATTTCAGGGCAAAATAATAAAAAATGAGGAATTGAGAGTAAGCTAAAGTTCCAACTGTCAGTTTTTTTCTGCCACTCCCTCTGTGGCTTTTTGACATGGTTTTCCTATAGAGTGAATGAGGATTTTTTTGGGAAGGCATAACTCAGGATAGAGGACAAATTAAGACTTGGGGTTTGTTTTATTAGATAGAGTATGTCCCAGTGTAGTGCCTTTTGGGGTTGTGGTTTTTGAAAAAGTTATAGTTTTTTTTTAATTAAGTAAAATATGCCCCATTTTAAAGATAGGGCTTTTCAATTTGTTGCGCCTGCGCAGTGGCCGCCAGCAGGGGGTGAACATAGATGAGCTTGTCAAGTTGTGCACGAGGAGAGCGCGGGAAGCAGTGTCTCGTGCATGACGAGGACAGCTGCAGGCGGCGGGAGGACGAGAAGGAGGGAGCGTCTACAAGACCCGGAGGAGATCGCGGGACGTGATCGACGGAGGGAGCCTTACTGGGGAAGGAGAACGACGGAGCAGAAGCCGGGTCCCCTTCAGGAGTGTCAGCGGGAGGAGATAGCCGCAGCTCGGAGGAAGCCGGCAGGATGTATGCCATCCTTTCTTATTTTTCTTATACTTCTCCCGCCCGCCCTGTTGTGTCCGCCCGCCCGGCCGCCCTGCTGTGTCCGCCCGGCCGCCCTGCTGTGTCCGCCCGGCCGCCCTGCTGTGTCCGCCCGGCCGCCCTGCTGTGTCCGTCCCCCGCCTGCCCGCCCGCCCTGCTGTGTCCGTCCCCCGCCTGCCCGCCCGCCCTGCTGTGTCCGTCCTCCGATGCTGTGCCCGGCCGCCCGCCCTGCTGTGTCCGTCCTGCCGTGTCCGTCCTCCGCCCATCCCCCCCCGCCCTCCCTGCTGTCTACGCCCATCCCCCCCCGCCCTCCCTGCTGTCTACGCCCATCCCCCCCCGCCCTCCCTGCTGTCTACGCCCATCCCCCCCCGCCCTCCCTGCTGTCTACGCCCATCCCCCCCCGCCCTCCCTGCTGTCTACGCCCATCCCCCCCCGCCCTCCCTGCTGTCTACGCCCATCCCCCCCCCGCCCTCCCTGCTGTCTACGCCCTCCCTGCTGTCTACGCCCATCCCCCCGCCCTCCCTGCTGTCTACGCCCATCCCCCCCCGCCCTCCCTGCTGTCTACGCCCATCCCCCCCCGCCCTCCCTGCTGTCTACGCCCATCCCCCCCGCCCTCCCTGCTGTCTACGCCCATCCCCCCCCGCCCTCCCTGCTGTCTACGCCCTCCCTGCTGTCTACGCCCTCCCTGCTGTCTACGCCCATCCCCCCCTGCCCTCCCTGCTGTCTACGCCCATCCCCCCCCGCCCTCCCTGCTGTCTACGCCCATCCCCCCCCGCCCTCCCTGCTGTCTACGCCCATCCCCCCCCGCCCTCCCTGCTGTCTACGCCCATCCCCCCCCGCCCTCCCTGCTGTCTACGCCCATCCCCCCCGCCCTCCCTGCTGTCTACGCCCATCCCCCCCGCCCTCCCTGCTGTCTACGCCCATCCCCCCCCCCCGCCCTCCCTGCTGTCTACGCCCATCCCCCCGCCCTCCCTGCTGTCTACGCCCATCCCCCCCGCCCTCCCTGCTGTCTACGCCCATCCCCCCCGCCCTCCCTGCTGTCTAGGCCCATCCCCCCCCGCCCTCCCTGCTGTCTACGCCCACCCCCCCCCCGCCCTCCCTGCTGTGTCCGCCCATCCCCCCCCGCCCTCCCTGCTGTGTCCGCCCATCCCCCCCCCCGCCCTCCCTGCTGTGTCCGCCCCCCCCCCCCGCCCTCCCTGCTGTGTCCGCCCATCCCCCCCCCCGCCCTCCCTGCTGTGTCCGCCCATCCCCCCCCCCCGCCCTCCCTGCTGTGTCCGCCCATCCCCCCCGCCCTCCCTGCTGTGTACGCCCACCCCCCCCGCCCTCCCTGCTGTGTACGCCCACCCCTCCCCGCCCTCCCTGCTGTGTCCGCCCATCCCCCCCCCGCCCTCCCTGCTGTGTCCGCCCATCCCCCCCGCCCTCCCTGCTGTGTCCGCCCATCCCCCCCGCCCTCCCTGCTGTGTACGCCCATCCCCCCCGCCCTCCCTGCTGTGTACGTCCACCCCCCCCCCGCCCTCCCTGCTGTGTCCGTCCATCCCCCCCCGCCCTCCCTGCTGTGTCCGTCCATCCCCCCCCCGCCCTCCCTGCTGTGTCCGTCCATCCCCCCCCGCCCTCCCTGCTGTGTCCGTCCACCCCCCCCGCCCTCCCTGCTGTGTCCGTCCATCCCCCCCCGCCCTCCCTGCTGTGTCCGTCCATCCCCCCCCCGCCCTCCCTGCTGTGTCCGTCCATCCCCCCCGCCCTCCCTGCTGTGTCCGTCCACCCCCCCCGCCCTCCCTGCTGTGTCCGTCCATCCCCCCCGCCCTCCCTGCTGTGTCCGTCCATCCCCCCCGCCCTCCCTGCTGTGTCCGTCCA